>NC_140988.1:198417503-198674001 GCF_052327205.1 Somniosus microcephalus
TTTTTCCTAATGCATTTTTGTATATCCCTTGTCATCCAAGGTTCCCTTTGCTTGTTGGTCCCACCCTTGACCTTTACAGGAACATGTTGGCGTTGTACTCTCTCTATTTCCCTTCTGAAAGCCTCCCACTGCTTTGATGTGGATTTTCCTATAAGTAGCTGCTCCCAGTCCACTTTGGCCAGATCTTGCCTTATCATATTAAAATCGGCCATCCCCCAATTTAGAACCCTTATTTCCGGGCCGTCATTGTCTTTTTCCATGACCACCTTAAATCTCACCGAATTATGGTCACTGTCGCCAAAATGCTCTCCTACTGACACTTCCACCACTTGCCCGGCTACATTCCCTAGAATTAGGTCCAGTACTGCCCCCTCTCTTGTTGGACTTTCTACATGTTGGCTCAAAAAGCTCTCCTGGATGCACTTTAAGAATTCTGCACCCTCTAAGCCTTTCACACTCTGACTATCCCAATTAATATTGGGGAAGTTGAAATCCCCCACTATTATTACCCTATTATTTTTGCACTTCTCTGAGATTTGCCTACATATCTGTTCCTCTATCTCCCCCTGACTGTTTGGGGGCCTATAGTACACTCCCAGCAAGGTGCTTGCCCCCTTTTTGTTTTTAATTTCTACCCATATGGCCTCATTAGAGGAACCCGCTAATATATCATCCCTCCTTACAGCAGTAATCGACTCCTTAATTAATATTGCAACACCCCCTCCCCTTTTACACCCCCCTCTGTCTCTCCTGAAGATTCTATACCCCGGAATATTGAGCTGCCAGTCCTGACCCTCCCTCAACCATGTCTCCCACCTCAATCCCCCACCAGGATGGCATGAGGGCGCTCCGCTTCTTCCTTGAACAGAAGCCCAACCAGTTCCCATCCACCACTACCCTCCTCCGCCTGCTGAACTTGTTCTCACATTGAACAACTTCTCCTTTGACTCCACTCATTTCCTCCAAATCAAAGGTGTTGCTATGGGAACCCGCATGGGTCCTAGCTATGCCTGACTTTTCGTGGGATATGTGAAACACTCTTTGTTCCAGTCCTACTCGGGTCCCCTCCCTCACCTCCTTTTCCAGTACATTGATGACTATATCGGTGCCGTTTCCTGCTCTCGCCCTGAACTAGAAAATTTCATTCACTTTGGTTCCAATTTCCACCCTTCTCTCACCTTCACAGGGTCCATCTCCGAATCTTCTCTTCCCTTCCTCGACTTCTCCATCTCCATCTCTGGCGATAGGTTATTGACAAACATTCACTACAAGCCCACTGACTCCCACAGCTACCTGGACTGCACTTCCTCCCACCCCGCCTCCTGTAAAGACTCTATTCCATTCTCCCAGTTTCTCCATCTCTGCCGCATCTGCTCTGACGATGCCACCTTCCCTACCAGTGCTTCCGACATGTCTTCCTTTTTCCTCAACTGAGGATTCCCCTCTACAGTGGTTGACATGGCCCTCGACCATGTCCGTTCTATCTCCTGCACTTCCGCCCTCACCCCTGCCCCTCCCTCCCGGAACTACGATAGAGTTCCCCTTGTCCTCACCTTTCACCCCACCAGCCTCCACATTCAACGGATTATCCTCCGCCATTTCCGCAACCCCCAGCGGGATCCCACCACCAAATGCATCTTCCCCTCACCTCCCCTTTCAGCATTCCGTAGGGACTGCTCCCTCCACGACACCCTAGTCCACTCCTCTATCACCCCCAGCACCCCTTCCCCTTCGCCTGGCACCTTCCCGTGCAAGCGCAGGAGATGCAACACATGCCCTTATACCTCCCCCCTTCCCACTGTCCTGGGCTGCAAACACCCCTTCAAGGTGAAACAGCGATTTACTTGTACTCCTTGCAATTTAGTATACTGTATTCGCTGCTCACGATGTGGTCTCCTCTACATTGGGGAGACCAAATGCAGATTGGGTGACCGCTTGGCGGAACACCTCCGTTCAGTCCGTAAGGGGGACCCTGAGCTTCCGGTCGCCTGTCACTTTAATTCACCACTCCACTCCCACTCAGACCTCACCGTCCTCGGCCTCTTGCATTGTTCTATGGAAGCTCAGCGTAAGCTCGAGGAACAGCACCTCCTCTTTTGATTAGCCACTTTACAGCCCTCTGGACTCAACATAGAGTTCAACAATTTCAGATCATAACCTCGGCCCCTATCATATACTGTATATATTTTTATCCACACTTTTTGTTTGTGCCTTTTGTTCTTCTCTCCCACATGGCAGCTGTCTTTCATTCTGCCAGCGCAATTCACACTTCATCGAGAGCCATCCTTTGTTTCTTAACCTGTCCCATTACCATCTCCTTTTGCCTTGAATATCTCTTAATGTCTCTTTATTCCCCTGCCTTTTATCCTATCACAGACCTTCCCTTTTGTTCTTTCATCCCCTCCCCCATTTTCCAGCCCCTAAACTTGCTTTCCATTTCCTGCTTTTTTCCAGTTCTGACGAAAGGTCACCAACCTGAAACATTAACTCTGTTTCTCTCTTCACAGATGCTGCCTGACCTGCTGAGTGTCTCCAGCATTTTCTGTGTTTTTATCTGATTCACATGTCATTCCTCATCTTCAAGGGTGGAAAGCAAAGCTGTGCCCATTCTTTTACCAATTCTTTTGAGCTAATCTCAAAGTTTTGAAAGAGCTCACTGACAAATCACCTTTGATTTTGCATAACTCCCTTTGTGGAAATGCTTGGCTTCAGCTCAGTACCTCCTGGGTAGCACAGACGAGGTTGTGAATGCTCTCTGGGAATTTTGGGGCAGATTTTAACTTTCACTGCCAGGCAGAAAACTGGCAATGGAAAGGAAAATCCGGCAGGGTGTATAACGGGCAGCCTACTGCCAGCTTTATGCCCAGTGGCAAAAGTTAAAATCTATCCCCACAGGTGAAAACTCATATCCTACCAGCTGGTGACACAGTGTATTGGAGCAGTGTATTAGAATCACAAAATCATAGAATGATACATCACAGAAGGAGGCCATTCGGCCCAGCATGCCTGTACCGGCTTTTTTGTAGAGCTATCCAATTAATCGAACTCCCCTGCTCTCCCCATATCCCTGTAATTTTATCCAATTTTCTTTTGAATATTAATATTGAATCTGCTATTGGTATTATCACACCATCTGTCGGACTACAAATGTAGCATCAATTTAGTTCTTCAGATATACCATTCACACAAACAGCAACCCCTAACATTTAGCTTTGTTTTGCTTACATAGCAGCCCCCTTAATATAATACTCCACAATATTCCATAGCCTTCATAGAAGCTCTTCAACATACCAATTTCTGGCCCAATACGTTGGCACAGCTTATGTCTACAGAAGCACTCATTTGCCATAACATTTTGATACACCATGACTTCCAGAGCAGCTCTGCCGCTCTATCCATAACATTTTTCTGCACATTGGATTGGAAACATCCTTTTTGTAGTAATGTTTCTCCACACTTAATGAAGAAGACATATGCTATTACTTGCAGTAATGCACAAAAAAAATCACAAGTCTGCATTTTCTACGTTATTAAGAATTACAGAATGTTGTAGCACACATTGGGGGTGAAACTTAACTTTGATGAGTGCATAAAATGGGCGGTAGCAGATCAGCCACTCATTATATGCCACACCCAATTTCCTTTCCATATGGGCAGGATATATAACAGGCGGCCAATCTGTTACCACCAATTTTGATTCTTCGCCGAAGTTAAATTTTACACCCATTGATTAAAAAATAACAATTATGCCAATTCATAGGAACGGATCTGACTAAAAAAGCGAAATTATAATTTTTCACATTTTAAAGCGTGCACTACAAGGTAGATTCAAGTAGGGTTGTTAATTCTCTGATTCCGCACTCACTGTGAGCAAGCTGCACTCACATGGAGTGTGGGTCAGAGGTAGTGCTACAACATTCTAAGCCCAATTTTCTGACCATGATGTGGAGATGCCAGTGTTGGACTGGGGTGGACAAATGTAGGAAGTCACACAACACCAGGTTATAGTCCAACAGCTTTATTTGAAATCACAAGCTTTCGGAGCACTGCTCCTTTGTCAGATGAAGTGAAGAGAAGCATACAGGCACAGCATATATAGTCAGAGAAAACTGCCAGATGATTACAGGTAATCTTTCTAACTGTAAAGGGCAGTTAGAAAGGGCAGCACGGTGGCATAGTGGTTAGCACTGTTGCCTCACAGCGCCAGGGACCCGGGTTCGAATCCGGCCTCGGGTGACTGCCTGTGTGGAGTTTGCACATTCTCCCCGTGTTTGCGTGGGTTTCCTCCGGGTGCTCCGGTTTCATCCCACAGTCCAAAGATGTGCGGGTTAGGTTGATTGGCTATGATAAATTGACCCTTAGTGTTAGGGGGATTAAATATGTGGGGTTACGGGGATAGGGTGGGATATGTGTTGGTGTAGGGGTTACGGGGATCGGGTGGGATATGTGTCGGTGCAGGCTCGATGGGCCGAAATGGCCTCTATCTGCACTGTGGGGTTTCTGTGATTTCTGTGATTTCTGTGAACTTATTAACATTCACTGTAATGCAATCCCTAATGGATTATATGCAGTGATAAGCAATGCATCTATCACTACATTAATTTTATATTTATAAAAAGACTATGTGGCATTGGGGAAACACTGTGTGTATGTAGATAAACCTGTATAATCCCCTTTTAACTGCTGTATTCCCCTCCCCCCGCAAGACAGTTGCAAGCTGAGAGGAATAAGGCATGTTCAGACTTGCCTGCTGCTGAGAGAAGGAAAAACCAATCAGGTTCCAGCAGGTGACCAATCTGTGAGTCATCACATGTTCGCAGGCTTTACGAATTCAGTACTGTATTGTGAGAGTTGGAGTAAAGACCTATTTCTTGTAGCTCGCTGTGTTGCCTATTTCTTTACGCGGGAGATGGTAGTCTCCCACATTGCTGACCCCGAATGTCGGCGGCCGAAGCCCCCGACTCACATAGCCCTACAGAGGCCAGCAACGACCTGACGGCAACCAGCAGCAGCCCGATGTTGGCCGGCGCCGCGTCCTTGAAGCTCCCCAACTTCTGGGAAAACCAAGCACCAGCTTGGTTCGCACACACGGAGGCCCAATTCACCCTTCGCAGGGTTCAAGATGATGAAGAAAGGTACCTCCACGTAGTCTCAGCACTAGCAAGCTCCACCGCCGCCGAAGTTCTCGACCTGCTGGGGAACCCACCACAGACCGGCAAGTACTCAACCATTAAGGGCCGCTTGCTGCAGGCTTACAGCCTGTCCGGGGAGGAGAGGGCCCATAGGCTTCTTTCACTACCAGGCCTCGGCGACTCTACCCCGACCCAGTTGATGAGCCGGATGCTTGCGCTCCTGGGCTCTGAACCGCAGTGCTTCTTGTTTTGGGCCCTTTTCCTCATCCTGCTTCCTCAGCAGGTACAGACTGCCCTCGCGGGGTCCCCGATCACAGACTGCGTACAACTGGCAGCCGCCGCGGACAAAGTCTTCGCCGTCGCCCAACTCGGCTGTGCAGCTGCGAGGCTCCCCGACACCACCGAGCACGCGCCGCCACGCCAGGCCGCAGAACTATGCTACTACCACGCGCGTTTTGGCCACAAGGCCCAACGCTGCAGAGCACCCTGCTCTTTCGATCAAACCAAGATGGCCGCCCGGCCCAACGCACCAGCTCTGCGCCGCCATCTAGGCCCGCTTGACCGCACCCCCGCCGCCACGATGGCCATCGGCACCGCAGGTAAACTGCTGTACGTAACCGACTCCCTTTCAGGGCGCAGATTCCTTTGCGACACCGGAGCCCAATGCAGCATAATTCCTGCCTCCCAGCTCGACATCCAGGCAGGCTGCAGCGGCCCACCCCTCGTGGCGGCAAATGGCGCAGCCATCGCTACTTTTGGAAAGCGACGGGCCGAGGTTTGTTTCAACGGCCAGCGATTTATGTGGGATTTTGTGACGGCCTCGGTGGCACATCCCTTGCTGGGCGCCGATTTTCTTTGCGCCCATGGACTCCTGGTCGACGTCCACGACAGGCGCCTGATCGACGCAGCAACTTTCACTTCACTGGCCTGCCAGCAGAGCAACAGCCCGGCCCTCGTCGGGTCCTGCTGTGCCCCGGTGGATGACGACTACGCCCGCCTACTCGCAGATTTCCCGAGGCTCACACAACCGACCTTCTCGGCCGCGGCAGCCAAGCATGGTATCGAGCACCACATCGCCACTACGGGACCACCAGTGTTCGCCCGAGCCAGACGCCTGGACCCAGCCAAGATGGCGGTGGCCAAGGAAGAATTCACCACGATGGAGAAACTGGGCATCATCCGCCGCTCGAACAGCCCCTGGTCGTCCCCCCCCACAT
The DNA here is from genome assembly GCF_052327205.1 of Somniosus microcephalus. Lineage (NCBI taxonomy): Eukaryota > Metazoa > Chordata > Chondrichthyes > Squaliformes > Somniosidae > Somniosus > Somniosus microcephalus. The sequence goes on from NC_140988.1 coordinate 198,423,853, forward strand.
TGTGCCCAAGCCGGGCAGTGGCTGGCGCCCCTGCGGCGACTACAGACGGCTCAACGATGCCACCACGCCTGATAGATACCCCATTCCGCACATCCAAGACTTCTCGGCACACCGAGCAGGAAAGTCCGTCTTTTCCAAGGTCGACCTGATTCGCGGCTACCATCAGGTCCCCGCCCACCACGCAGATGCCCAGAAGATGGCAGTCATCACACCCTTCGGACTGTTCAAGTTCCTGCGCATGCCCTTCGGGCTCAAGAACGCCGCACAGGCCTTCCAACGGCTCATGGATTCCGTCCTATGGGACCTGAGCTTCCTGTTCATCTATCTGGATGATATCCTCATGGCCAGCACCAGCAAGGCCGAGCACATCGCGCATTTGCGCTCTCTTCCAGCGCCTCAGCCAACACGGGCTAATCGTCAACCCGGCCAAATGCCAGTTCGGAGCAGCCCAAATTGACTTTCTCGGTCACAGAATCTCGCCAAGGGGAGCCATTCCCCTACCTTCCAAGGTGCAGGCGGTGGCGGACTTTCCCCAGCCCACCTCGGTCAAGGCGCTGCAGGAATTTTTGGGGCTGGTCAATTTCTATCACCGTTTCGTGCCCAAGGCCGCCTCACTCATGCGCCCCCTCTATGAAGCCACCAGGGGCAAAATGGGCAAAGAGCAACTCACCTGGTCCAGCGGGATGGCGACAGCCTTCCACCAGACCAAAAGCGCCTTGGCCAACGCCACACTACTGGCCCACCCCATCCCGGGCGCCAAGACCGCCCTCACCACGGATGCCTCGGATTATGCCATCGGCGCTGTCCAGCAACAGTGGGTCGAAGGCGCGTGGCAGCCACTGGCATTTTTCAGCCGACAGCTGCGCAAGAATGAGCAGGCCTACAGCACGTTCGACAGAGAGCTCCTGGCCCTGTTCCTGGCAATCCGGCACTTCCGTTTCCTCCTGGAAGGCCAGCCGTTCACCGCATTCGTGGACCACAAGCCGTTCACTTTCGCCATGGCCAAAGTAACCGAACCCTGGTCCGAGCGCCAACAGCGCCAACTCAACTTCATCTCGGAGTTCACCACGGACATCCGCCACGTCGCCGGCAAGGATAATTTGGTGGCCGACTGTCTCTCAAGATCCTCGCTCCACGCAGTGCACCTGGGCGTCGACTACGCCAGCATGGCGAGAGACCAGGCCGCCGACGCGGAGATCCAGGCCCTCAGGACGTCAACCACCAGCCTCACTTTGGCCGACATCCACTTCCACGCAGCCGGCACAACCCTACTGTGCGACGTCTCAGTCCCCTCGCCTAGGCCGGTCATCCCATCCGCCTGGCGCAAGCGATTTTTTGACATCATCCACGGCCCCTCACATCCAGGGATGCGTGCGTCTCAGAAACTCATGTCCGCCAAGTTCGTCTGGCCTGGACTCCACAAGGATGTGAGAGACTGGACCAACACATGCGTGGCGTGTCAGCGCGCTAAGGCCCAGCAGCACACCAAGGCGCCATTGGAGTGTTTCCCGGTGCCCGAGAGGCGTTTTGACCACGTCCACGTCGATCTGGTAGGCCCCTTGCCGCCGTCGCATGGTTTCACACACCTGCTCACGATCGTCGACCGCACCACCAGATGGCCCGAGGCGGTTCCCTTCGCCTCCACCACCATGACCGACGTCGCGCGAGCATTCGGCTCGACATGGGTGGCCCGGTTCGGCGTGCCGACCGACATATCCTCGGACAGAGGCCCCCAGTTCACCTCCCACTTGTGGAATGCCATCACCGCCGGCCTCGGCACCAAGTTGCACAGGACAACAGCCTACCACCCACAGGCCAACGGGCTCTGCGAGCACTTTCATCGTTCCTTGAAAGCCTCCCTCCACGCCAGTCTGGCCGACACCAACTGGATCGACAAACTACCCTGGGTCCTCCTGGGATTGCGCACCACGCCCAAAGAGGACCTCCGCGCCTCCGCGGCCGAAATGGTCTATGGCCAACCGCTCAGAGTACCAGGCGACTTCCTCCCCCTGACAACGGAGCCGTGGTCGGCCGCCAGACAGCTTTCCCTGCACCAGGACGCGGCCCAGCAATTCCGTCCAGTGCCCACTTCGCAACACGGCCCGCAGCCGTCCTACATGCCTCGGGACTTACGACATGCGGAGTTCGTCTTCGTTCGCCAGGACGCGCACAGAGGCCCGCTGCAGGCACCATACACCGGCCCCTTCTCAGTATTGGAGACGGGGGACAAAGCTTTTCTTATCGACGTCGGCGGGAAGCCGGACCTTATTTCAGTAGACCGCCTCAAACCGGCGCACCTGGACCTCAGCTTCCCGTTTCGTCCGGCTCTTCCCCCACGGCGGGGCAGACCTCCCGCGTTGGCGGTGGCCCCACAAGAGGACCAAGACATGCCAGAACCTTACTTCCCGGCTGCCGCCCCACCTTTGCCGGCAGCCCGTCCAGCCAGCCCACCAGCAGACCAGCCACCAGACCAACTGACGAACCAACCGGCCGACCTCCCAGACAGCCCTCCTCACACGCCAGATGGCTACTACAGCCGCTACGGCCGTTTGGTCAAACCTCCGCAGAGACTGACTTTTACAGTTAACGAGGATTCTGGGGGGGCGTATGGGGAAACACTGTGTGTATGTAGATAAACCTGTATAATCCCCTTTTAACTGCTGTATTCCCCTCCCCCCACAAGACAGTTGCAAGCTGAGAGGAATAAGGCATGTTCAGACTTGGCTGCTGCTGAGAGAAGGAAAACCAATCAGGTTCCAGCAGGTGACCAATCCGTGAATCATCACAGGTTCGCAGGCTTTACAAATTCAGTACTGTATTGTGAGAGTTGGAGTAAAGACCTATTTCTTGTAGCTCGCTGTGTTGCCTATTTCTTTACGCGGGAGACTGTAGTCTCCCACACACTAATAATGTTTTCTCTGTGACAAAATTGAAATGCACTGTTCGATGTGGAACTGAAGCACTCAGATAAGGCAGGTCCTAGTTTAATTCCTGGTCTGTGTGTGGTAAACCACTGTCATACCTGTCTGTGTCTGTATGTGTATTCCACTAGGTACAGGTCTGGACATGCCTCGGCTGACTCCTCCCACTATTCCAGGTATATAAGTGACTACCTCCCAGTCCCTTAGTATTCTGGACGGGTCGACCACTCGAGACAAGACCTTCATTCTTTAGTTAATAAAAGCCTGATTGTTACTCGCTCAACTTCAGTCTTTTGAGTAATTGATGGCGCATCAATTTTATTAACTAAATTTTTTATAATGGAGAAGATCCTCACACCAGCATGCCTGGACCTGGACAGTCGGGAAGCGGACGCTTCCACCAAGTTTGCTCACTGGCTCACGTGCTTCGAGACATTCCTGACTGCCTCCACTGCGGTCGAAATGGATGCGGACAAACTGTCTGTCCTGATCTCCAAGGTGAACCACCGAGTGTACTCAGTCATCCGGGACGCGACCTCGTACACAGCCGCCCTCCAGCTCCTCAAGACCCAGTACACGCGCCCTGTGAACGAAGTATATGCTAGGCACCTTCTGGGGAGTCGCAAGCAACAACCTGGGGAATCGACTGAGGAATACCTCCAAGCACTGTCCGTGCTTGGCCGGGCCTGTGGGTGTAAGGCGGTAACGCCCACTAAGTACACGGAGGAACTGATCCGGGATGCCTTCGTAGCGGGCCACAGGTCCAACTACACCCGACAGCGACTGCTGGAGCAGAGTGACCTCACCCTCGACAAAGCCTCCGACATCGCACTAACGCTGGACGCAGCCTTCCGGGGCATGGATGCCTACTCCTCTGCACCGTGGACGCCGCGGGGAACGACAACCTGGGACACGGTAGGACAGCCCCATAGCACCGTGCCACCCCAGCCACAGCCCAACAACGGCCCAACTACCGCAGCAGTGTCCCAAAGCCAGACAGCAGTATCCCAAGGCCAGAAATGCTACTTCTGTGGCCAGGCCAAACACCCCAGAGCACGCTGCCCGGCGAAGAATGCAACCTGCTCGGGCTGCGGGAAAAAGGGACACTACGCCAGCGTCTGCAAGGCCAAAGCCACCTCGAACGCCAGCAGCGCCGCGTGTGGGCCGTGCGAGCCGCCATCTTGGGCCTCCCCAGCCATGTGCGAACCACCGCAGCAGCAGCCATCTTGGACGACTCCAGCCACATGGGAATCATGGGCGCCGCCATCTTGGACACCAGCCGGGATGCAGCAGACCGCCAACCCCCCCCCATCTGATACTCGCAGCGACACACCGACCCCTATGCTGGCCTCTGTGACGCTGGACCAAACGAGACCGCACCAGCTAGCTCGGTCCAAAATGGACGTTAAGGTAAACGGCCATGCAATAAACTGCCTTTTTGACTCCGGGAGCACAGAGAGCTTCATCCACCCCGACACGGTGCGGCGTTGCTCTCTCCCAGTCCTGCCTGCGCACCAGCGGATTTCTATGGCCTCCGAGTCCCAGTCAGCGGACATTGGCGGCTACTGCGTGGTGACACTAGTAGTAGACGGGACTGTGTTCAATAATTTTAAACTCCTGGTCCTGCCCGACCTTTGCGCTGCCGTTCTACTGGGGTTGGATTTCCAGTGCCACCTCAAAAGCGTTACGATGGCGTACGGTGGCCCCCTCCCCCCACTCACAGTCCGCAGCCAGCAGCCTCCAAATTGCCCGCCGCGCACTAGATGCAACCTCTCCACACTCAGAGTCCCACCCCCCCCACTGTTTGCTAACCTCACCCCCGACTGTAAGCCCATCGCCACAAAGAGCAGGCGATACAGTGCCGGGGACAGGGTTTTCATCAAAACCGAAGTGGAACGGCTCCTGAAGGAGGGGATTATTGAGGGCAGCTCCAGCCCCTGGCGAGCCCAGGTTGTGGTCGTTAAGACCGGCGAGAAACAACGCCTGGTCATCGACTACAGCCAAACAATAAACCGCTACACCCTGCTGGACGCCTACCCACTCCCCCGCATAGCTGACATGGTCAACCAGATCGCGCAGTACCGCGTCTTTTCGACCATTGACCTGAAATCAGCGTACCACCAGCTCCCCATCAGCCCTGAAGACCACCAGTATACTGCTTTTGAGGCAAACGGCCGCCTCTATCACTTCCTTAGGGTTCCCTTCGGCGTTACCAACGGGGTCTCCGTCTTCCAAAGGGAGATGGACCGGATGGTCGATCAAAACGAGCTGCAGGCCACTTTCCCTTACCTAGATAATGTGACCATCTGCGGCCATGACTTGCAGGACCATGACGCAAACCTCGAGAAATTCCTCCGCACCGCCCAACTCCTGAACCTGACATATAACAAGGAGAAGTGCATATTCCGCACAGACCGCCTCGCCATCCTTGGCTGTGTTGTAGAACACGGGGTCATCGGTCCCGACCCGGACCGGATGCGTCCCCTTATGGAACTCCCACTGCCCCACTGCCTAAAAGCTCTGAAGAGGTGCCTAGGGTTTTTTTCCTACTACGCTCAGTGGGTCCCCTACTATGCAGACAAAGCCCGTCCGCTGATCAAGTCCACCTCTTTTCCCGTGACGGCAGAGGCCCGCTTAGCCTTCCACCGTATCAAGGAAGACATTGCCAAAGCCACCATGCACGCAGTGGACGAATCCATCCCCTTCCAGGTGGAAAGCGATGCGTCCGACTTCGCTCTGGCCGCCACCCTTAATCAGGCGGGGAGACCTGTGGCATTCTTCTCACGAACCCTCCAGGGCCCGGAGACCAGACACTCCGCGGTCGAGAAGGAGGCCCAGGCTATCGTGGAGGCTGTGCGTCATTGGAGGCACTACCTGGCCGGAAAACGATTTACCCTGCTCACTGACCAGCGTTCAGTTGCTTTTATGTTCAACAACAAGCAGAGGGGCAAAATCAAAAATGACAAGATCTTGAGGTGGAGAATCGAACTTTCCACCTACAATTACGAGATCTTGTACCGGCCTGGGAAGCTCAATGAACCCCCAGATGCCCTATCGCGTGGCACCTGCGCCAGCGCGCAGATCGATAGGCTGAGGGCCCTCCACAATGACCTCTGCCACCCGGGGGTCACCAGGTTCTTCCACTTCATCAAGGCCCGCAACCTGCCTTACTCCATTGAGGAGGTCAGGACCATGACCAAGAACTGCCAAGTCTGCGCTGAGTGCAAACCGCACTTTTATAGACCAGACAGAGCCCACCTGATAAAAGCCACTCGCCCTTTCGAACGCCTGAGCGTCGATTTTAAAGGGCCTCTCCCCTCCTCCGACCGCAATGTGTACTTCCTCAACATCATTGACGAGTACTCCCGGTTCCCGTTCGCTATCCCCTGCCCGGACATGACCAGTGCCACGGTCATTAAATGTCTGAACAGCCTCTTCACCCTGTTCGGTTTCCCCAGCTATATCCATAGCGACCGGGGCTCATCGTTTATGAGCGACGAACTCCGCCAGTACCTGCTCGCTAGGGGTATAGCCACAAGCAGGACCACCAGTTACAACCCCCGGGGGAACGGACAGGTGGAAAGAGAGAATGCAACTGTTTGGAAGGCTGCCCTACTAGCCTTAAAGTCTAGGGGCCTTCCGACCTCCCGCTGGCAGGAGGTGCTCCCCGATGCGCTCCACTCGATTCGGTCACTTCTCTGCACTGCCACCAATGCCACCCCTCACGAGAAAATGTTTGTCTTCCCAAGGAAGTCCACATCGGGGACATCGTTACCGCCATGGCTGACGTCCCCAGGGCCGGTACTACTGAGAAGACACGTGAGGGCCAATAAAACGGACCCCCTGGTCGAGAGGGTCGACCTCCTCCACGCCAACCCCCAGTACGCTTACATTGCGTACCCGGACGGGCGGGAGGACACAGTCTCCATACGAGACCTCGCACCCTCGGGGACCGCTGTAACCCACTACCCATTACCACCCCCCCCAACGACCCGATATCCAACCCCAGCAGCCGGCTCGCCTTGGACCGTCACCCACGAGGACTACACTCCAGGGCCCCAGCCTACACGGGACGCGACGCCGGAAGCTCCACCACCCCTGCCGTCGCCACGTCGATCACAGCGGCAGACAAGACCTCCGGAGAGACTCCAATACACGAACTTTTAAATACACTTCACCCCGCCGGACTCATTTTTAAACAAGGGGTGAATGTGGTAAACCACTGTCATACCTGTCTGTGTCTGTATGTGTATTCCACTAGGTACAGGTCTGGACATGCCTCGGCTGACTCCTCCCACTATTCCAGGTATATAAGTGACTACCTCCCAGTCCCTTAGTATTCTGGACGGGTCGACCACTCGAGACAAGACCTTCATTCTTTAGTTAATAAAAGCCTGATTGTTACTCGCTCAACTTCAGTCTTTTGAGTAATTGATGGCGCATCACTGTGTTTATTGCCCTTGGGCTAGGGAGGGCAATAACAAGATGGTGTTCCTGCTTCTCATAACTAACCACTGACCCCTGTTAAACATATGTGTGGACAGGTTGGTTTGAAGACCAGGACCTCAAACCTGGCACTATGCTCATGGTCTACAGAGCAGCAGTGATACCCGCCTTGCTTTATGCCTCAGAGACATGGACCATGTACAGCAGGCACCTCAAATCACTGGAGAGGTAACACCAACACTGCCTCCGCAAGATCCTGCAAATCCATTGGCAGGATAGGCGCACCAACGTCAGTGTACTTGCTCAGGCCAACATCCCCAGCATCGAAGCTTTGACCACGCTCAATGGATGGATCACATTGTCCGCATGCCAGATACGGGACTCCCAAAACAAGTGCTCCACTCGGAGCTCTGGCACTGCAAGAGAGCCCCAGATGGGCAGAGGAAATGCTTCAAGGACACCCTTAAAGCCTCCTTGAAAAAGTGTAACATCCCCACCGACACCTGGGAATCCCTGGCCCAAGACCGCACAAAGTGGAGGAGAAGCATCCGGGAAGGCACCGAACACCTCGAGTCTCTTCGCCGGGAACAAGCGGAAGCCAAGTTCAGGCAGCGTAAGGAGCGCACGTCAACCCAAGGACCCCACCCACCAACCCCTTCAACCACCGCCTGCCCCACCTGTGACAGAGACTGTAGGTCCCGCATTGGACTCATCAGTCACCTGCAAACTCATTTTTAACATGGAAGCAAATCAACCTCGGTTCCGAGGGACTGCCTAAGAAGAAGAAAAGATATATGTGGAATTCTGGTGACAGCCTTCACCAACTAATCCTAGCACCATATGTACAGGCGTACCTGTCACTAACAGAGGAGCAGTTCATGCAAAGGCTGAAGCTGTCCAGTACTGGGTACTTCTCAGCACTGCCCTCCCTGTGGCAGGACTGTACTCAATGGCTGGGAAATCCCTCGCAGCTGCTCCCGCTCCACCGTTCTAAGTTTGCCGGAAGTGCGGAGGAAGCCCATTTACGTGTGTAAACAATGTTTTTGCCGCAGTTACAGTGAAGTTATGGCAGTGGAGTGGGAGCAGTTCCAAGGAATTTTCTGGCCAATTTCTACACCACTGACAGTAGAGAGGCTCCCAACAGAAGACGTCGCAGTAGCTAACTGGTATTCAGTTCACAGAGCCATAAAATAAGTGACTGATATGCATTCTGACAAAGCTCAGCTATGGTATGGAGCAACACCTAAAGTCACAAGGGAAATCTACCTACTGCTCTGCAGTGCCACGCCATACTTAATCAGAAGGGGTTTCACTTATCTTAATGTGCAAGCACTGACATAGGTTTATGCATGTTAATGTCTGACATCCCTGGAAGTAGCCATGCTTCATACAACTTGAAAAAATAGGAACAATGGCAGCATAAGACCACTGACAGTTGTTGATTGATGTCTTCTTCTCTTGAGGTGTTGCAACGTGACATTTGCCATGAGCTGGCTGCAGTGATCTAACTCATCATAGCATTTCAATATTTTTGCCTATTTGGCATAGAAAGGTTTTTGTTTTAACTTATATTATGATGTTGTTACGAAGTTAAATTCAGTTAACAAAGCTGAGTGGGAATGAAAGTTGCGAGGAGGATGCAAGGAGGGTTCAAGGAGATATAGACGGGTTAAGTGAGCGGGCAAGAACATGGAAAATGGAATATAATGTGGAGAAATGTGAAGTTATCCACTTTGAAACATAGAAAAATAGAAGATAGGAGCAGGAGTAGGCCATGCGGCCCCCCAAGCCTGCTCCGCCATTTAATGAGATCATGGCTGATCATCCAAATTCAGTGCCCTGTCCCTGCTTTCCCCCCATATCCCTTGATCCCTTTAGCCTCAAGAAATATATCCAACTCCTTCTTGAATATCTATCTATATATATAAATCGGTACTTCTGTCATTCTGTCTATCTGTCTATCTGTCTATCTGTCTGTCTGTCATCGCGTGTGCGTTGCGGGTATGCACTCGAAAGTTACAGGGCGTACCTACGCGCGCGTTACCTCCAAAGAAAGCTTACGCTTCCGAGACGGTTTTAAGCGTATTTACGTTTCGGCCGGGCTAAAATTGCGCCCGCGGTATCCCAAAAACCTTCAACATTCCGCTCATTAGCATCTCATTATCCGCTCATTAGCGACAGAGTGACCTCGAGCTCGACCAATCGTACGCCGGGTTGCTGGCGTGTGCCGCTGGGCCAATCGGTGCGTGTGTGGCCGGGCTTTATCGTTCTGAACCAAGGTGAGTCGCCGCCATCTTGATTCCAAACTTTTCCTTTCTTTTTCCCGCTTTCTGCGTCTTAAAAAAAAACGTTGCTTTTAAAACACATATTGTTTTTAAAAAAAATGATTTAGAAAGTAATTAACTTATCTAATCTCATTAATTTTCCTACCTTTCCCCGTTTTTCCAGGTAGGCCTAGAAGCCTCGGCGTCTCCTCCGCACCCACGCCTGAGCTAGGCACCTCCCGGGCCCACTCGAAGGCTAGAGGGCCGAGCCTCAGCCCAGCGCCGCTAGGGTGCGCGCGCAGCAGGAGCTGAGACATCTCTCTCTGCCGGGGCTTGCTGAGCGTCCAGCGTTACCCTGGCAACGGGCGCAATCGGCGGTCTTCACCTCGGGGGGAGGGGGGGGGCGGCCGCGACCCTCGGGGGGGGGGCCGCGACACTCGGGGGGGGCCGCGCGCGCAGCAGGAGCAGCTGAGACGCGGCGTCTCTCTCTGGCTTGGTCAGCGTCATGGTTGCCCTGGCAACCGGGCCCGCCGGCCGAGAGAGACGCCGCGTCTCAGCTCCTGCTGCGCGCGCAATCGGCGGTCTTCACATCCGGGGGGGGGGGCGCGACCCTCGGGGGGGCGCGACCCTCGGGGGGGGGGGTCGCGACCCTCGGGGGCCGCGACCCTCGGGGGGGCGCCCGCCGCCCTCCCTCCCCTCCCTCCCCCCAGCCCTCCATCCCCCCCTCCCCTCCCCCGCCCTTCCCCCCCCGCCCTCCCTCCCCCCCTGCCCTCCCTTCCCCCCTCCCTCCCTTCCTCCCCCCCGCCCTCCCTCCCCCTCCTCCCTCCCCCTCCCCCCGCCCTCCCTTCCCCGCCCTCCCTTCCCCTCCCTCCCCTCTCCCCCGCCCTCCCTTCCCCTTCCCTGCCCTCCCTTCCCCCCCTCCCTCCCTTCATTCCCCCCTCACCTCCCCCCGCCCTCCCTTCCCCGCCCTCCCCCTCCCTCCCTTCCCCACCCTCCCCCTCCCCCTCCCCTCCCCCCCGCCCTCCCTTCCCCTCCCCCTCCCCTCCCTCCCCACTCCCCTCCCCTCCCTCTCTTCCCCCCACCCCTCCCCTCCCTCTCTTCCCCCCCAGTCGCTCTCTCTCTTCCCCCCAGTCGCTCTCTCTCTTCCCCCCAGTCGCTCTCTCTCTCTCTCTTCCAACAACAACATGCCCTCGAAAAAGCCTCAGCACCGCCGGGCACTTCAGCTAGTCTATATATATAAATCGGTACTTCTGTCATTCTGTCTATCTGTCTATCTGTCTTTCTGCCTATCTGTCTATCTGTCTGTCTGTCATCACGTGTGCGTTGCGGGTATGCACTCGAAAGTTACAGGGCGTACCTACGCGCGCGTTACCTCCAAAGAAAGCTTACGCTTCCGAGACGGTTTTAAGCGTATTTACGTTTCGGCCGGGCTAAACTTGCGCCTGCGGTATCCCAAAAACCTTCAACATTCCGCTCATTAGCATCTCATTATCCGCTCATTAGCGACAGAGTGACCTCGAGCTCGACCAATCGTACGCCGGGTTGCTGGCGTGTGCCGCCGGGCCAATCGGTGCGCGTGTGGCTGGGCTTTATCGTTCTGAACCGAGGTGAGTCGCCGCCATCTTGATTCCAAACTTTTCCTTTCTTTTTCCCGCTTTCTGCGTCTTAAAAAAAAACGTTGCTTTTAAAACACATATTGTTTTAAAAAAAAATGATTTAGAAAGTAATTAACTTATCTAATCTCATTAATTTTCCTACCTTTCCCCGTTTTTCCAGGTAGGCCTAGAAGCCTCGGCGTCTCCTCCGCACCCACGCCTGAGCTAGGCACCTCCCGGCCCCACTCGAACGCTGGAGGGCCGAGCCTCAGACCAGCGCCGCTAGGGTGCGCGCGCAGCAGGAGCTGAGACGTCTCTCTCTGCCGGGGCTTGCTGAGCGTCCAGCGTTACCCTGGCAACCGGGCCCGCCGGACGTCTCGCACAGCTGCAATCGGCTGTCTTCACCTCGGGGGGGAGGGGGGGGCGGCCGCGACCCTCGGGGGGGGCCGCGACCCTCGGGGGGGGGGGGCCGCGACCCTCGGGGGGGGGTGGCCGCGCGCGCAGCAGGAGCAGCTGAGACGCGGCGTCTCTCTCTCTGGCTTGGTCAGCGTCATGGTTGCCCTGGCAACCGGGCCCGCCGGCCGAGAGAGACGCCGCGTCTCAGCTCCTGCTGCGTGCGCAATCAGCGGTCTTCACCTGGGGGGGGGGGGGCGCGACCCTCGGGGGGTCGCGACCCTCGGGGGGGGCGCCCGCCGCCCTCCCTCCCCTCCAAGCCCCCCCGCCCTTCCCCCCCGCCCTCCCTCCCCCTCCCCCCTGCCCTCCCTTCCCCTCCCCCTCCCCTCCCCTCCCTCCCCCCTCCCCTCCCCTCCCTCTCTTGCCCCCAGCCGCTCTCTCTCTTCCCCCCAGTCGCTCGCTCTCTTCCCCCCAGTCGCTCTCTCTCTCTCTTCCAACAACAACATGCCCTCGAAAAAGCCTCGGCACCACCGGGCACTTCAGCTAGTATTTAATGAATTGGCCTCTACTGCCTTCTGTGGTAGAGAATTCCATAGGTTCACCACTCTCTGGGTGAAGAAATTGCTCCTCATTTCTGTCCTAAATGGCTTACCCCTTATCCTTAGACTGTGACCCCTGGTTCTGGACTCCCCGACCATCGGGAACATCCTTCCTGCATCTAGTCTGTCCAGTCTTGTCAGAATTTTATAACTTTCAATGAGATCCCCTCTCATGCTTCTAAACTCCAGCGAGTACAACCCCAATCGACCCAATCTCTCCTCATACGTCATTCCTGCCATCCCAGGTATCAGCCTGGTGAATCTTCGCTGCACTCCCTCCATGGCAAGAACATCCTTCCTCAGATAAGGCGACCAAAACTGCACATAATACTCAAGATGAGGTCTCACCAAGGCCCTGTACAACTGCAGCAAGACATCCATGTTACTGTACTCAACCCCTCTTGCTACGAAGGCCAACATATCATTTGCCTTCTTAACCGTCTGCTGCACCTACATGCTTACCTTAAACGACTGGTGCACAAGGACACCCAGGTCTCGTTGCACTTCCCCTTCTCCCAATCTATTGCCATTCAGATAATAATCTGCTTTCCTGTTTTTGACACCAAAGTGGATAACCTCGCATTTATCCACGTTATATTGCATCTGCCATGCTTCTGCCCAATCACCCAACCTGTCCAAATCATACTGGAGTTTCTCGGCATCCTCCTCACAGCACACATGCCCACCCAGCTTTGTGTCGTCTGCAAACTTGGAGATATTACATCTAGTTCCCTCGTCTAGATCATTAATATATATTGTGAATAGCTGGGGTCCAAGGACCGATCCCTGTGGTACCTCACTAGTCACTGCCTGCCACTCAGAAAAAGACCCATTAATTCCAACTCTTTGCTTTCTGTCTGCCAACCAGTTATCAATCCAAGTCAATACCTTGCCCCCAATCCTATGTGCCTTAACTTTACATGCTAATCTCTTATGCGGGACCTTACCGAAAGCCTTTTGAAAGTCCAAATACACCACATCCACTGGTTCTCCCTTATCTATTTTACTAGTTACATCCTCAAAAAATTCCAGTAGATTAGTCAAGCACAATTTACCTTTTGTAAATCCATTTTGGTAGGAAAAATAGAAAAGCAGCTTATTTTTAAATGATGAGAGATTGGGCAATGTTGGTGTTCAGAGGGACCTTGTGTCCTTGTACACCGGGGTGAAATTGGGTACCTTTGCACCTCACGTTAGCGCCCCAGACCGACGGGAGTTTTGTGGCAAGACTACGGTGTTGTGCACTGATCTCCTTCACCCGGAGATCGTAACATCATCGCCGTACGCATCGCCCCAGTAGCTCCCCGGACCCGAAAATGACTTCCACCCCATGCAGCAGCACCGGTTTAAAACACCAACAGCTGCAGGAGGCGTGGATGGTGTGGCTGGCCGCTTCAGGGGTGATGATGAAAGGTGAGGTGGCTGAGGTAAGTAAAAATAAAACTTACCTTTCCTGTTCTAGTTTTTTTTGCGGGTTCCTTCACGCAATCGATCAGCCCAGCGCTCGGCTTGAGTGTTGAGCTGAATGCACGGGATCACAACTGCCTTGGTGGTCCAGGTAGGTACTTTTTAAATTGCAGAGCCTGTAACGATGGGGCTTCCCTTTAAGGGAGGGAAGGAGCCTATGAATGCGGCAGTGTGCAGCGCTGCTGAAGTCTCCACCCAGCTCTCTGATGTTAGCGCCCTCAGAAGGAAGTGGAGCGCTTGATTTAGCACTCCATTTCCCTTTTGGGGTGCTAAAACTCAATTTCATGGTCCGGGCGCTAAATTAAGCGCCCATACGATGTTAGCGCCCCAAAATGATTGATACCAAATTTTTCCCCCAAGGTGTCTTACTACAATTATATAGGGCCCTAATGAGACCACACCTCGAGTATTGTATACAGTTTTGGTCTCTTTACCTAAGGAAGGGTATACTTGCCATAGAGGGAGTGCAAAGAAGATTCACCAGACTGATTTTGGAATGGAGGGATTGTCCTATGAGGAGAGATTTTTTATTTAATCATTCATGGGATGTGGGCATCACTGGCAAGGCCAGCATTTATTGCCCATCCCTAATTGCCCTTGAGAAGGTGGTGGTGAGTCGCCTTTTTGAACTGCTGCAGTCCCTGTGGTTAAGGTTCTTCCACAGTGCAGTTAGGGATTTTGAGCCAGCGACGATGAAGGAACGGCAATATACTTCCAAGCCAGGATGGTGTGTGACTTGCAGGGGAACTTGGAGGTGGGGGTGTTGTGAAGGAATAAGCAATATACCTATTCAGAAAAATACACCATCCTATGAAAGAATTTTGACTTTATTAAAACATGACATACTAGGTTTGAAAATCTAAAACCCTAACAATGTAAAAGCTGTAAAAGCTGTAAACAGCATAAAAGCTATTGATATAAGATAAGTTGCTGATACTGAATCAATAGCCTTATTGAAGCAGAAGGTTGGAGGTTCCAGAAAGTCTGAAGTTTTGGAAAGAACACATACCCTGTTAAAGTGTCTCAAACCAAAACTTCGGAAAGAATCACATAAAATTAAAGAAACATATGCCATTGTAAAAATAACATCAAATGAAACATGGAGACAAGAGTCTGTGTTACAACCAGTTGAGGTAACTAAGAAGACAATAGTGCACCCAGTTGAAGTGTTTTTAATTTACACTTCGGGAAGAGACACAAACAGAAGACTCTGGTAAGAATGACATCAAATAGAAACATCTGAACCACACCATTTTTTTATGATATGTTTTGAACACCTAAAGGTAGCGACATGATTCTTAAAGCTACAAGTTGATCTAACTGTAAAAATAGTAGGGGTCAGTAGAAAAATGACTAGAGATAATTAACTTACATCAGCAGAAAACTTCAAAGGACATACCACTGAAAAAGGGTATAAAAATTGGACTTTCAAATGGGAAGACAGATTTGTTTGAAGGGGCAAAGCAATTCTCGGCTTCAGAGGCAAGCTCTCTAAGTCTACAAATCTTTGGGTTGATTGTATATGATTTTGGTGGATATCCTGGAATAAGACTAAGAAATGTAAAAATGTAACAAAG
The DNA here is from genome assembly GCF_052327205.1 of Somniosus microcephalus. NCBI lineage: Eukaryota > Metazoa > Chordata > Chondrichthyes > Squaliformes > Somniosidae > Somniosus > Somniosus microcephalus. Next base: position 198,439,115 of record NC_140988.1, read on the forward strand.
TTAAGATTTGAGAATAAGCATCTCTGACAATAAGATTGCACAAGCTTTTTGTATTTGGAACTGTTAATGTTGCGATTGAAATACTTACTGAAATTACATGTCGGTTCTTTAATAAATCTATCTATTTTTAGAATTGTCTCACATAGTACTTCGGTATCAAACTCGCAAACTCAATCTCTGTACACACTTTGGTGAGGAGTTGCAGAATTCTGAGGGCGTTTTCAGGACCCTCATAATATCCGGAAGGTTACAGTCTAGTTAAACATATTTAAAGTGCTATCTGGAGGACGGTAACATTTTCAGGCTGTTCCTTTCCTTTAGGGAGAGATAGTCTGGACCTTTAGACCTAATTAAGCGTCTTTAGGATTCAGCTAACTCAAACTTTAGTTGAAGGTGAACGTCTGGGGAATACATCTGATCTGGGGTAGCCCTAAAGGGGCTAGGACTTGTAATAATCCCTTCAGTGTTCCCATGCGCCTGCTGCCCTTGTCCTTCTAGGTGGTAGGGGTCGCGGGTTTGGGAGGTGCTGCCAAAGAAGCTTTGGCAAGTTGCTGCAGTGCATCTTGTAGATGGTACACACTGCAGCCACAGTACACCAGTGGTGGAGGGAGTGAATGTTTAAGGCGGTGGATGGGGTGCCAATCAAGTGGGCTGCTTTGTCCTGGATGGTGTCGAGCTTCTCGAGTGTTGTTGGAGCTGTGCTCATCCAGGCAAGTGGAGAGTGTTTCATCACACTCCTTACTTGTGCCTTGCAGATTGCGTAGATTAGGCCTATAATCTCTGGAGTTTAGAAGAATGAGAGGTGATCTCATTGAAACATACACAATTCTTGCAGGGCTTGACAGGGTAGATGCAGGGAGGATGTTTCCCCTGGCTGGGGAGTCTAGAACCAGGAGTCACAGTCTCAGAATAAGGTCATTTAGGACTGAGATGAGGAGAAATTTCTTCACTCAGAGGGTGGTGAATCTTTGGAATTCTCTACCCCAGAGGGCTGTGGAGGCTCAGTCGTTGAGTATATTCAAGACAGAGATCGATAGATTTTTGGATATTAAGGGAATCAAGGGATATGGAGATATTGCAGGAAACAGGAGTTGAGATAGAAAATTAGCCATGATCTTATTGAATGGTGGAGCAGGCTCAAGGGGCCGAATAATCTACTCCTCCTATTTCTTATGTTCTTATGCTCTTAAATTTATGCCCCTACCTGGTGCCTCCGGACCTTCGAACACTTGCGCTCATGGGCCTGTAGGCGTGCACCTGTTTAAAGGCCCACGTATCCCAGGAGCCCAACCAATAACAATTGGGAATTCCCATTGTGCTTAAGGGGATTCCATTGGCATACGGAATCCCTAGAAGCATAATTGGAATCCCCTAAAAAACACACTTCCAAGCACTTAAATAAAAATAAATCTTCATATGTTCAAAATTAATTAAAATGCAATTTAATTAAACATTTAAAACAAAAATTTAATATTTTGAAAAATAAATATAAGTTTTTCTAAAGGGGCTAAAAATAACATAAAACTAATTTTAAAAGTTTTTGAATGTTTAAATCATTAAAAAATGTAATATTTTAATATTTATTTAAACCCTTGCACTGGTAAAAGTCCATATGCCTGCTTTTACCAGGCATAAGAGTTTTGTGGGCCTTCGTTGGGCAAATAACCCAACTCTCTGCCAGCGAATGTCCATTTCCTGCGGATTCGTAGGATCTGTCAAGCAGAGTCTTGGCAGATCGCAAGTTCCAGGTTTTCGCGCATGCGCATCGCATAAGGAAACCCGGACCTTGCGGGGCACTTACGACCGCGTGTGCATATGTGGTAAACATAGAAGATAGGAGCAGGAGTAGGCCATTCGGCCCCTCGAGCCCGCTCCGCCATTTAATGAGATCATGGCTGATCATCCAAATTCAGTACCCTGTCCCTGCTTTCTCCCCATATCCTTTGATCCCTTTAGCCTCAAGAAATATATCCAACTCCTTCTTGAATATATTTAATGAATTGGCCTCAACTGCCCTGTGTGACAGAGAATTCCACAGGTTCACCACTCTCTGGGTGAAGAAATTCCTCCTCATCTCACTCCTAAATGGCTTACCCCATATCCTTAGGGGTTATAGGCCCCAGAAAATTTGGGTCATTATATTTTCAGTTTTGAGATATTTTACTATTTTATCTTTGAATTAAGATTCCATTAAATTTCCTGCCACCGACCTCATGCTAACTGGTCTATCATTCCCTGGATTTATTCTATCTGCTGCAAACCCAAAATTTGTAATATTCATCAATGTGAACATGTGTTGAGATCTCTTTTGGTTTACAGACTAGGCAGAGACAGAATGGTGTTTTAATTCATAGTAATGTTTATTTTACATTATTGTGCATATCCTTATTTGTGACAATTAGTGTCGCTGCATCTTTAATGAAATGTAATGTATGAAAAGCTGTATTAACGATTAAAGATTTATGTGTATCATAATGAAAATAGGTGCTATCGGGTGGATGAGATCAATTTGCTGTGTGTGTGTGAAATAAGAAAGAAAAAAAAATTGAAGAATAAAAATAATCCAAGCATACTTAAGAAATTTAACACTAACCATACAAATTCTAGACAAGCTTAAAGGGGGCAAAGCAAACACATCTGGAGGTGCCTTCCCCTGGAGATTTTCAGCACCGAACTGAGAGAAATTTATTGCTTGCCATACATTGCACTCCATGGAGCCAAATTAAACAGGTGCACAATGGATATAGTCCAGCATTCTTTGCTCAAAGGGGTGGGCCAGAGGGCCAAATTTCTCAAATCTATCTGGAGAGGATTTAAGTGACTGGGCTTCCACTCTGAAGCCTTTCTGAAGACATTTTTGATAAAGCCTCATCGCGAAATGTCCCGTGAATTTTGCCGTACTTTGCTATCCTGTCAATTGAGTGATTTCATGGTGCTAAAATGAAAAGAGGGGCACACTCCTAATATTGCTGCTACTATTGGGAAGTGCTAGCAACCGGATTTCTGGATCCTTCACCTTTGAAAAGATTACATGGAACCTATGAAGAGCTCATTAATATCCTGCACTATATGAACATTGTTTTTTTCCTGCCTGGCTGCTCTGATATCTGTCAAAGACATACTATACTAAGCACATCATCATACTTATATAGGAATGGTCGATAAGTTGGGCCTATTCCTAGAATAGTCTTGCTGTTGATAAATTCAACTCGATGTGCCTGTCACAAAGTAGGAACTTTTACCTTGGTAGGCATATATAATTTTAGATAATAAGAGTAATTAAATTTGAAATGGATGCTGCTCCTTCACTAAGCTCTCAATATGGATGACCGGAGACACTCTGGACAAGAGAATAAGCATGATTCACTTTTCATGAATTAGCTAAAATAAAGTTTCTCTGTTATGGCAGTGACATAGGTTAAATGTTATTTTAGTGCTCCAAAGAGAACATGTACTTTCCAGCCTGTGTATTGTTTATGACCTCCTAGTTCAACATCAACTCATCAGCTAACTGCTTTGACAATTATGTATGAACTAAAGTATGATGTTAGAAATGCTTGCTGGATTCCAGGCATGGTGCAATGCTTGGATTCCAGGCATGCATGTTTATCTTCTCATTTTATCCTCTAGGGAATTTATCCTGTGAGGATGGGACAAGCTAAGACTCAAATTCTGGCTATTGTCAAAGGGCAAAACTAACATCCTCTCTGCATTTTTCTGCAACGCTCTTATTGGTTCTTGAGGCGCATGAAACCAGCATTATCAGAGGCAAATTAGGATTGGCCAGATTTCTGATGTTAGCATTAACGTAAGGTGGTGAATGATATCTCCCAGTGAAAAACACAGGGTGATTTCACATCCCACACTGTCTCAGCTCACATATTAAGACTGAACACATGGGCAATGTACTGGGAAGTGGCTGGTCCTTTAAAACCATACGCTAGTATGACTCAGAACCGTCAAAGCAGGTGGAAAAAAATTCAAATAAAAACAAAGTAGGTTGAATTTAAAAAATGCAATCAAAAACTGAAATTATACTCTATAAAGCATACATACAGTGATAAATTGTGTAGGGTTCTCAAAATTCCCACATTCCCCAAAGTTATTAATAAAGGGACCCTGAAGGACAAAGTTATAAAGGAACCCTAAAGAAAATGGCTTCTGGACCTCGTGGCAGAAGCCTGCAAGGTTGGAAAGCAGGGCCCTGCAAAAACGGCAGGTCAAATTCAAAAGGGCTTTGAAAAACCTGACATGCCTGGGCCTGTGAGAGACTTGTTATTTCTGATACCAGACAAGTAGATAATGCAGAATACGCATTCTTAATCAACTCAGGAAAGACTGTGGGCTAGATTTTCAGTTGCTTGCGCCAGCAGTTAGCGCCTTAAGAGAAGCGATTTCCGGGTGCTATGCGTGTAGCGCCCGGGCGCAGCGCAGTTTGCGCCTCGCCCCACATTAAGTTGGCCGTTAGCGCCGGCGCAAAGTTTAGCGCCCGCCCGGATGCGCGCGCAGAAAATGACGTCACATCCTCGTGCAACGCCCTTTGGCCGCCCCGATTCCAAACTTCAGTCGGACCACCCCATTGTGCGGCTGGCGGCCGGAGCATTTGAAAAAAGGAACACAACACAACCAGCGCAGGCCCCGGGGGGCGCAAATTAAAGGGGACGTGCCCTCCAGTATAAAGGCCAGCCATTTTTCAGCAAACACTCTAGTGCAACGCATTTCTGGACACACAACAAGGAGGATAGCTAACTGGTTTCAAGCAGCAACAGCTCAGGTATTTTTGGACTCAGGCCAGAGCGCTGCAAGTGGCCTTTTGGAAATTTGAGTGTTTGCCAGGATTTGATGGGGGTTGCATGGGGTGCCAACGCGGAGCTGCAGCGCCATGTCCGTAGGGCTCGCAGACGCATTGTGAGAGGGGCAGCCCTGGCTAGAGGCAGAGGGGGCTACAGGCGTCGGCCACGTAGGCCTTACCCAGTCAGGCTATACCGCCAGCAGCGCTCCTACCTATACATGACTGCCGCGTGATGTGTTAGAAGGCTCCGATTCCGAAAGGAGGTGATTGCAGAGATCTGCCACCTGCTTCGCAGAGATCTGTGGCCAAAGCTCAGGTGCAGGACGTCTCTGTCGGTGGAAGTGAAGGTGACGGTGGCATTGAACTTCTATGCCACCGGCTCCTTCCAATCCGCTGCTGGGGACATAGCAAACATCTCCCAGTACGGCGCGCATCGCTGCATCCGCCAGGTGACCGAAGCACTGTTCAGAAGGAGAAGCCAATTCATCTCCTTCCCCATGGCCCTGGAGAGCCAGCATCAGCGCGCATTGGGATTTGCCAGACTCGGGGACTTCCCCTTGGTGCAGGGCGCCATTGACTGTACGCATGTGGCTTTGCGGGCCCCTCTGGAGCATGGCGAGCAGTATCGCAACAGGAAGGGCTACCATTCTCTGAATGTGCAGCTGGTGTGTGACCACAAGCAGCGCATCATGGCTGTCAATGCCAGCTTCCCAGGCAGCAGCCATGATGCGTTTATCCTGCGGCAGAGTACTGTGCATGACATGTCCCAGGCACAGCCTCCCCCAAGAGGATGGCTACTCGGGGACAAAGGCTATCCTTTGTGTACCTGGCTCATGACCCCGCTCCGCGCGCCCAGGACCGCTGCTGAAGAGGCCTACAACGAGAGCCATCAAACCACCCGCAACATCATCGAGCAAACTATTGGGGTCCTCAAGCAGCGGTTCTGCTGCCTTGATCACTCCGGAGGAGCTCTGCAGTATTCGTCGGACCGGGTCTCCCAATTTGTGGTAGTTTGCTGCATGCAACACAACCTGGCTATCCGCAGGACTCAGGCACTGCCACCTGACGTTGGAGCAGCACCTCAGGAGGAGGAGCAGGAGGAGCAGGAGGAGGAGGAGGAGCAGGAGTACGTTCCCAGGAGGGAGCGACCAGGGCCAAGGGCCGCGCGACGCCACCTTATTACACGGTACTTCTAAGCCCCCTGTCAGGGAATGCCTTGGGGCCATGAGGGAAGATGAATGCAGCCGCTCCGCAAGCCCTCAGCCGGCGAAGCCAACAAACACTAAGAAGAACAACCATGGAGACTGCATGAATAAAGATAAATTTTTATTACACAAAAATGAAAACCCCTTCCCACATGAATCCCCAAAAACAATCAACGGGCCCAACAAAAAGCCCAACAAATGACTCACTCCCACAAACTGGGGAGGAGTCACTCCACATTTGTACAACCCGGGCCTCAACCTCGGCCTAACGCAAAAAAAAAGCCCACGAACCAAACAACCATGGGCAAAAGAAAGATGGCCACCGCCATATAAAACGAAAGCTGGCCACACCCTCTACTGAGTGGCCCGCGAGGGCGAGACCTTGCCCAGCCTTTTGCCTCCCCTGCCCGGCCTGCTGCTCCTTCGCAAGCTCTGCCCAGTGGCTGCTGCGAGGCTGGGGGAAGGCGCCTGAGGCTCAGATGTCCTTCCGACAGATGCCGCTGGGGGGCGGCCTACACGGCCTTTGGGCCTCGAGGGGCCGTCTGCTGAGTGGCGCACCTAAGCCTGGCCAACATCAGCTCCAGCCGCTTGCCCTTGACGCCCCAGTGGGGGAATGGCGGCGACGGATGGCGCAATGTGGGCCAGCTGGCGTCTGGGATGGGCTGGCTGGTGCTGTGGCGCGCTGGCACTCGGACGGGCCCGCACTGCAGGATCCGCAACAATCAGCCGAGGGGCGGCTCGCTGGGATGGTCCAGCGCGGCGGCTGCCCTGGCGATGCCTGCCTGAGACAGCGCGTGTGGCAGCAGTGAGTGCCCCTGTTGTCCTGGTGTGCGCCCGCATCACACCCGCCAGGGTCTTGACGGCATCAGTCAGCATGCGGCCACTCGCGGCAGTTGCTGCCCCGAACTCGCGCACACTGGTCGCCAGCGACTCGATGGCCTCAGGCATGCGCCCCACCACACTCATGAGCTCCGTGTGGCGCCGGTCCGAATCCTCGGCCATCTTATCCAGCTTCTGCACCTCCTCCGAGGTGAAGGTGTCCGGAATGGAGTCGCGACTCTCCCGCTGGGGAGGAGGGGGCCGAACTAGGGGAACCTTGCCATGCTGGTGGCGGCGAGTGTGCCGATCAGCAGCACTCCCCTCTGATCCTTCCCCCCTTTGGGGGGAAGGCCGCGGGCCACGCGCACGGCTCCTGGGTGGCTGGACGCCACTGGTCCCAGAAGCTGCATTCCCCTGTGACAGTTCCTCCAGGCACTCGTCCAGTGAGGACGTGTCAAGCCTTTCGTCCTCTCCGGCGGGACCTGAGTGTTCCCCCGATGGTCTGGCTTGCTCCTCCTCCTCCTCCTCCTCCTCCTCCTCCTGCTCGGAGGGGCTGTCACTGGCAGCTTCAGGGTCCTGGTCGTCACCAGCTGAAAGCAGGAATGCACAAGAGTAGCTTCAGAGTGAGGAGACGGCGTCAGTGAGGGAGTTAGGACTGGTGGCATTCAGCGCATTGGTGGGACAGTGGCAAAGGAGGTAGCTCGGATGCGCAAGTGCGACGCGAGAGGGCCAAAAGGCGAGGTCCTTACCATTGCCGGGCAGTGGAGGGTCGGCTACTCCGCACGCTGTGCGCACGATCAGACGGGCTCCCATGAGCACACACACGCGCTCCTCCAGCCGAGTGAGCTTCTGCAGCTTTGCGCGGCCTCCCCTGGCATTGGCACGCGCTTGGCGATTATACGCAACTTTAGCCTGCAAGAGAAAGGACGGGCTGTAAGTGCGCAGTGTAGCCCTGATGTAGTGTGCACTGCCTCCCATGGTGGAATAGCTTGGCCAGAGTGTAGCCCTGATGTCGTGTGCACTGCCTCCCATGGTGGAATAGCTTGGCCAGAGTGTAGCCCTGATGTCGTGTGCACTGCCTCCCATGGTGGAATAGCTGGGCCAGAGTGTAGCCCTGATGTAGTGTGCACTGCCTCCCATGGTGGAATAGCTTGGCCAGAGTGTAGCCCTGATGTTGTGTGCACTGCCTCCCATGGTGGAATAGCTTGGCCAGAGTGTAGCCCTGATGTCGTGTGCACTGCCTCCCATGGTGGAATAGCTGGGCCAGAGTGTAGAGTGCAGAATGGCCAATTGATGCTCATGACTGTCCCAATGCTGCTGGCTGAGGGCTGGCCATTAGGACTTTCAGCTCCCTTTGCCCATCATGTCAGGTGTACATGCAAGAATGAGGAGGAGACTGGAAAGGGTACTCACCCTGACAATCCTGGTCAGGTCATTGTATTTTTTACGACCTTGTTTGTGGGTCCTGGGGGCATCGCCGGTGAACGTCACCCTCTGGGCGATCTGCTTCCAGGCTCTGGTGTAGTCGTGGTGGTTCGGAGTCCTCCCACTCCCTGGGAACAAGATCCTGCGCCTCTGCTCCAGAGCTGTGACCATTATGTCCAGATCACCCTCTGAGAAGCGCAGGGCACGCTCACGGGCCTTCTCTGGCATTGCCATGACTCCCTGGGGCTGAGCAGCAGTGTTGAGGCCTCTTTGCAAGGCTGCAGTGTGCAGGGCGTGGCAGCAGACCAATTCGTCCCTTCCCCCTTTAAGAGCTGGTCGGCGCCACGGGGTCTGCTGTCAGTCAAAAAATGACCGCACCCGCGCTGCGCCCCGCCTGGGCGCTATCCCTCTGGACCGCCGGCTTAGCGCCTAAAGATAGTAGTGGAACGCCTCTTTTAGCGCTCCAACAACCTCTTAGGGCGAAGCCACTGAATTTCCGGCAACGGGGCGCTACTTTGGGGCGGGCGCTAACTTCGGGCGGGCGCTAAGGTTAGCGCCCCAAAACTGGCTATACTGAAATTCTAGGCCTTAATCTTGAACCCATCAAACCGTTGCATAAATAATCGGTTACAGTTCGTAGTAGCTACCAAGCCAGGAAGACACTGATTAAATTTTATGAATAACAAACACCAGGACATTAAAGATCATTTAGCAACGGGGCAACCACCCAAAAAGCAGTTAAGGCGAACGACTATAATCACTTTAACGAGCCCGCCAAAAATCGGAAAAAGAACTAACCCTGATTTAGCGCGCAGATAACGAACTCAGAAAGAGTATTACTATAGGCCCACCGGTAACCAAAGCAGGCGAGCAGACTAAGGCAAGCGGGCTGGAGCAGACGATGGTGGGCCGAGGAAAAGCAGAGAAGGGCAGTGTGGAGAAGCGTTGGGGGATGAGCAGGCACACGCTCAGGTCCAGAGTTACTCGAACCACAACGAAGCGTTGGGGATGAGCAGGCACACGCTCAGGCCCAGGTCACTCGAAACGCAAGGAAGCGTTGGTTGGCACAGGCTCAGGTCCAGAGATACTCGAAACTCAAAAAAGCAGAACGACCACGAGCAACACAGTAACAAAGAGCCGGGTAAACCATACCTTCAGATCATCACCACTGCTCAGGTAGTGATCTAGGCCACTGCGACCGAGCTAACATCGAAGACCGCCAACAGAACCCCAACCGCAACAAAACTTCGATGACCAGACCACCACCAGAAGAACAAAACCCGAAGTTTTCCACTCTACAAGGTAAAGTACCCAACAAAGACTTTACTCCCTATCTCTAACGGAGAAAAGAGGTTACTTTACTCAGACGACTCCACCACTGCGCCCTGGGACCATGTGATGATGGCAGGCCCCAAAGGACACAAAGAGCGAACCCCAAAACCGCAGCCAGCTTGATCGACAGGATTCAACCTGTCCAGCAATCCTTATTGGTGAGCATAATCCCTGGCCCCTCACAGCACAATTTAGTCAGATATTGGGGGTGGGACAGGGTAGGGGGATTATTAATGTGGTTTTTCGCTCGTTGTGCCGTGTGTTCCCCATTCCTAATTAAGTGTACTCTTGTAAGCCTGTAACTATTCCAGTAATTTTCAGTGTTGCAATTTTATTGTGCCTTTTAATAAAAAATACGGTTTTCTTGCACCAAACCAGTTGTCTACTCCAATTCTGTATCGCCGCCTGTACCTAAGTCCGGTGTCTAGAACCCAGGGGTGTGGGAGCGATTTGAACCGCTCAAAAACCCAGTCAGGAGCAAAGCTGACTGCACACATGCCACCCCCTATAATTGACACAAAACGAAACATTCATATATTGTGGAAATCAGGTCCCAGAGCATAAAAGGACTTGGGTTGAGCGCCACTCCATAGCATCATGAAATGGTGATAAAATGGCGGCCGCCGCTCTTTCGTCAGCTGGTGGTGGGTCCTGCGGTGACTGCCATATTCATCTCCCCCTTTGCACTGCCGGTAACTGGCAGCGCCCTGGAAATAAATGGCAGTGTGGTGATGTCAATCGGCTGCCTCTTCTTTTTGACCCACTGGCTGGGTAAGCTGCATTTCTTGGGTGTGTGAAATGAGGAAGGCACAAGGGTGGAGTTGTGCAGATTGGAGGGCGGGAAAGCAAGAGGTGCATGCCAAAAGGAGGATAACATACGAGGATACAGACACCTTGTATCCCTTTATCTCCATTCTGGCCAAGGGCTCAACGATGCCCCTGCAAAGAATGGCCTGCACCATCTCCTCCAAAGGGGTGAGGTGAGGCTAGAAGTGGGAGTCGCACCTCATCATTGGAGTAGATTGTTTGTAGGTGAGTGATTGGGGGGTTGTGCATTGAGCAGTGTGTGAGGCTGGTGGTGCAGTTGGTAGGAGATGGCTTTTGAAGATGCATCCACTGACCTTGACCAGTGGTCTGAGGTCATGAAGCTTCTTTGGACACTGAAGCCAGGTGGTGGGGTCAACACTGCTGGCAGTGATGGCCTTAGTGATGTACTCCCACATTGTTCTTTCTGGAGTGCCTCCTGGCCCCTGTGGGTAGAGGGCTGCTCTTACAGTGTTGATCCCCGGCACAAAGCTGGAATGCTGCATGTGAGACCCTGGGTGCCCCTTCCCTGGATTGCTGAGCCATTTGTGTTAGTGCTGAGGCAGTTTTCCCATTTGTTGAGGATAGGATGGTAATTCAGCTTTAACAGCTGAATATTCACATTTGGAACTTTTAAATATTGAATATTTCTTAAAAGGCAGAAAGGGCTGAAAAATGTATTGATTCACCTCATTTTATTGTATTGTTTCAGCGTGCATGGCCCCTTTAATTCTCAGATCTCTTTATTGCCCACAATCCCCTGCAAGCTCCACAGCATCACTCAGAGTGCTGTGCGAAGCTGCAAAGCCGCTTAGTGACCTGGACAGAAACTTCATTCCGGATCCCTCCAGCAATGCCACCAGGATGGCGTTGCATGGAAGGTGAGTGCTGCAGTTAACAGAAATTTTCCCCCCCCCAATAGGTTTTAAGTGTCAGACCATACCAGAAACTAACAGGTAGGTTTCTTTACTTTTTATTCAGAAATACTGTTCCGTCTGCATCTTAAGAAAGCACCTAAATATAGAAATGATGGACGTGAAAAGGTTTATTAACAAGTTTTCAATGAGGAAAATGATAAATTGTAATGCATTTTACACAGTTCAACATAAATAATCAATTATTCACTCCTCATTTATAGATGGTCTGTCCATTGCTAGTCGCATATTGTGGTAAACCACTGTTTGTATTCCTGTTTGTCCTGTTTGTATTCCACTGTGTACATGCCTGGACATGCCTCGGCTGACTCCTCCCACAGGTCCTAGTATAAAGGTGACTGCTCCCCAGCCCTTTGTATCCTGGACCGGTCGACCACTCGAGGCAGACCTCCATTCTGTTGTTAATAAAAGCCTTTAGTTACTCTTCTAACTCTCAGTCTTTTATGAGTAATTGATAGCGCATCAATTTTATTAACAACATTTTTATAATGGAGAAGATCCTCACACCAGCATGCCTGGACTTAGATCATCGGGAGGCGGACTCATCCACCAAGTTTACTCACTGGCTTAAGTGTTTCGAAAAATTCCTGACCGCCTCCGAAGCAATCAAATCGGACGAGGACAAACTGGATGTCCTGACCTCCAAAGTGAACCACCGAGTGTACTCGGTCATCCAAGACGCGACCTCGTACGCGGATGCTATCAAGCTCCTCAAGGACCAGTACACGCGCCCAGTGAACGAAGTGTACGCCAGGCACCTCCTGGGGAGTCGTAAACAACAACCTGGGGAATCGACCGTGGAATACCTTCAGGCACTGTCTGTGCTTGGCCGGGCCTGTGGTTGTAAGGATGTAAAGGCCGCCGTGTACACAGAGGAACTTATCCGGGACGCTTTTGTAGCGGGCCACAGATCCAATTACACACGACAGCGACTGTTGGAGCAGAGTAACCTCGACCTCAACAAGGCCTCTGAACTCGCACTATCGTTGGATGCAGCCTACCAGGGCATGGATGCCTACTCCTCTGCACCGTGGACGCCGCGGGGAATGACAGCCTGGGACACGGTAGGACCGCCTCATAGCGCCGTGCCACCCCAGCCACACCCCAACAACGGCCCAACTACCGCAGCAGTGTCCCAAGGCCAGACAGCAGTGCCCCAAGGCCAGAAATGCTACTTCTGTGGCCAGGCAAAACACCCCAGAGCGCGCTGCCCGGCGAAAAACGCGATCTGCTCGGGCTGCGGGAAGAAGGGACACTACGCTAGCGTCAGCAGGGCCAAAGACACCCCGAACACCAGCAGCGCCGCGTGTGGGCCATGCGGGCCGCCATTTTGGACCTCCCCGGCCGTGTGCGAATCACCGGTACAGCAGCCATTTTGGACGCCTCCAGCCACATGGGGATCATGGACGCCGCCATCTTGGACGACAGCCGGGACGCAGCAGGCCCCCGACACCACCTCATCTGATACCCGCAGCGACACACCGACCCCTACGCTGGCATCCGTTACACTGGACCAAGCGAGACCGCACCAACTGGCCAGTTCCACAATGGACATTAAGGTAAATGGTCATGATACAATCTGCCTTTTTGACTCTGGGAGCACGGAGAGCTTCATCCCCCCCGACACGGTGCGGCGTTGCTCTCTCCCAGTCCTGCCTGCGCAACAGTGGATTTCTATGGCCTCCGAGTCCCAGTCGGCGGACATCGGCGGCTACTGCGTGGTGACACTCGTAGTAGACGGGACCGTGTACGATCATTTTAAACTTCTGGTCCTGCCTGACCTCTGCGCTGCCGTCCTGCTGGGGTTAGATTTTCAGTGCCACCTTAAAAGTGTTACGATGGCGTACGGTGGACCCCTACCCCCACTCACAGTCCGCAGCCAGCAGCTTCCAAATTGCCCGCCGCGCACCAGGTGCAACCTCTCCACACTCAGAGTCACCCCCCCACCACTGTTTGCTAACCTCACCCCCGACTGTAAGCCCATCGCCACAAAGAGCAGGCGATACACTGCCGGGGACAGGGTTTTCATTAAAACCGAAGTGGAGCGGCTCCTGAAAGAAGGGATTATTGAGGGCAGCACCAGCCCCTGGCGAGCCCAGGTTGCGGTCGTTAAGACCAGCGAGAAGCAGCGCCTGGTCATCGACTACAGCCAGACAATAAATCGCTACACCCTGCTGGACGCCTACCCACTCCCCCGTATAGCTGATATGGTCAACCAGATCGCGCAGTACCACGTCTTCTCGACCATTGACCTGAAATCAGCGTACCACCAGCTCCCCATCCGCCCTGAGGACCGCCAGTACACTGCCTTTGAGGCAAACGGCCGCCTCTATCACTTCCTTAGGGTTCCCTTTGGCGTCACCAACGGGGTCTCCATCTTCCAAAGGGAGATGGACCGGATGGTAGATCAAAATGCGTTGCAGGCCACTTTCCCATATCTGGACAATGTGACCATCTGCGGCCGTGACTTGCAGGACCATGACGCAAACCTCGAAAAATTCCTCCGCACCGCCCAACTCCTAAACCTGACATATAACAAGGAGAAGTGCATATTCCGCACAAACCGCCTCGCCATCCTTGGCTGTGTTGTGGAACACGGAGTCATCGGCCCCGACCCCGACCGGATGCGTCCCCTTATGGAACTTCCACTGCCCCACTGCCTCAAGGCCCTGAAGAGGTGCCTAGGGTTTTTCTCCTATTACGCCCAGTGGGTCCCCTACTATGCGGACAAGGCCCGTCCGCTGATCAAGTCCACCTCTTTTCCCTTGACAGCAGAGGCCCGCTTAGCCTTCCACCATATCAAGGAGGACATTGCCAAAGCCACCATGCACGCAGTGGACGAATCCATCCCCTTCCAGGTGGAAAGCGACGCGTCCGACTTTGCCCTGGCCGCTACCCTCAATCAGGCGGGGAGACCCGTGGCCTTCTTTTCACGAACCCTCCAAGGCCCGGAGACCAGACACTCCGCTGTTGAGAAGGAGGCCCAGGCGATTGTGGAGGCTGTGCGTCATTGGAGGCACTACCTGGCCGGAAAACGATTTACCCTGCTCACTGACCAGCGTTCAGTTGCTTTTATGTTTAACAACAAGCAGAGGGGCAAAATCAAAAATGACAAGATCTTGAGGTGGAGAATCGAACTTTCCACCTACAACTACGAGATCTTGTACCGGCCCGGGAAGCTAAATGAACCCCCGGATGCGCTATCGCGTGGCACCTGCGCCAGCGCGCAGATCGATAGACTACGGGTCCTCCACAATGACCTCTGCCACCCGGGGGTCACCAGGTTCTTCCACCTCATCAAGGCCCGCAACCTGCCTTACTCTATTGAGGAGGTCAGGACCATGACCAGGAACTGCCAAGTCTGCGCTGAGTGCAAACCACACTTTTATAGACCAGACAGGGCCCACCTGATAAAAGCCACTCGCCCCTTCGAGCGCCTGAGCGTTGATTTTAAAGGGCCTCTCCCCTCCTCCGACCGCAATGTGTACTTCCTCAATATTATTGATGAGTACTCCCGTTTCCCGTTCGCCTTCCCCTGCCCGGACATGACCAGTGCCACGGTCATTAAATGTCTGAACAACCTCTTCACCCTGTTCGGCTTCCCCAGCTATATCCATAGCGACCGGGGCTCATCGTTTATGAGCGACGAACTCCGTCAGTACCTGCTAACTAGGGGTATTGCCACAAGCAGGACCACCAGTTACAACCCCCGGGGGAACGGACAGGTGGAAAGAGAAAATGCGACAGTTTGGAAGGCCGTCCTGCTAGCCTTAAAGTCTAGGGGCCTTCCAACCTCCCGCTGGCAGGATGTGCTCCCCGATGCGCTCCACTCTATTCGGTCACTGCTCTGCACTGCCACTAACGCCACCCCTCATGAGAAAATGTTTGTCTTCCCAAGGATGTCCACATCAGGGACATCGCTACCGCCATGGCTGACGTCCCCAGGGCCGGTCCTACTGAGAAGACACGTGAGGACCCATAAAACGGACCCCCTGGTCGAGAGGGTCGACCTCCTCCACGCCAACCCCCAGTATGCTTACATCGCATACCCGGACGGGCGGGAGGACACAGTCTCCATAAGAGACCTTGCACCCTCGGGGACCACAGTAACCCACTACCCACTACCACCCCCCCCCACGATCCAATATCCAGCCCCAGCAGACGGCAGGCCTGGGCCCCGCGACCCGCTCGACATCTACGAGGACGACACGCCTGTGCCACAGCCTACGCTGGACTCGACGCCGGAAGCTTCACTACCCCTGCCGTCGCCACGCCGATCACAGCGGCAGACAAGACCTCCGGAGAGACTCCAATACACTAACTTTTAATACACTTCACCCCGCCGGACTCAATTTTAAACAAGGGGTGAATGTGGTAAACCACTGTTTGTATTCCTGTTTGTCCTGTTTGTATTCCACTGTGTACATGCCTGGACATGCCTCGGCTGACTCCTCCCACAGGTCCTAGTATAAAGGTGACTGCTCCCCAGCCCTTTGTATCCTGGACCGGTCGACCACTCGAGGCAGACCTCCATTCTGTTGTTAATAAAAGCCTTTAGTTACTCTTCTAACTCTCAGTCTTTTATGAGTAATTGATAGCGCATCACATATATTTGTGAAAACTCGAAGAATTATCCAGTTCACGTCATCCTCTGACTATATGAGCCACAGCAGCACTCAGAATTGTCCCTACAATCCTGTCAGGCTGGCTGTCTCAAGATTCTAAAGAGTTCTGACTCATCACATTCCTTAACTGTCACAACTACAAAGGATGACTAGCTACACACCAGTACAGACAGTAGCTTGATAATAAAACCAACCATCTTACCATAACTTGATAAAAAATATTGTCATTATTGTAAGGGGTGGTGTGTGTGGTCAGCTTTGCCTCTGACTCCCTGAGCAGTTCGAATCGCTCCCACTCCCTTGGTTCTAGACTTTGGACTTATTTGGGGGTTGTAATGAAATTGCAACAGACACCTGAGTTGATGAAAAAACTTGGATTTTTATTTGAGACAGGAAAATATACACAACACAATAACCTTATCACTCTAAAAGGGGAGCACTTCAGAATATACGAGGGAAAATTACAATAGACAAAATACTTCACCCCTCCCAATCCCACTACACTAACTAGGTTGGATTCCAGAGGATCAGGGAAATGCTCACCAAACGACTTTCTTGACAGTTATAGAAGTTTGCGATTTCGGGGTTCTCTTTAGGTGTGGCGGTTGGGGCCTGCCATACCCCGGACGTGGAGGAATACTTCACCTGCGTTGGTTTTTCAGTCTTCGCATGTCCGCTGATGCGGTCGGTTGCGTATTGGATCTGTCGGGTAAGTACCCAATTTCCTTTGGTTAGGTATAGGGTTTAGAGTCTTTTTCATCAAATCTTACCCGGGGTAAGTCAGGATAGCTTGTCGAGTGGAAACAAATTGCAAATCTTCGATTTCTTACAGGTTGGTTTCTTGTTGGTCGCGGTGGCCCAATATTACCTAGTTGTTGGTAATATTGTTAGTTGTGGGTTTCTTGGGGCCCTTGGTTGCCGCGGTTCCTTTCTCCTTCCATTTTGTTCTCCTTTCCTCAAGTCTCTGATTCTCCGGCTGCGTGATGATGAGGATGAATGTAACGATGATCTCTTCCGAATGACTGTTGAACTGACAAAGCAGGCCTCAATTATACCGTTTGAGGCCTTGCTTATCTGCCCGCCAAATCTTCTCTGGCCCATTGTTAATTTTGGCGGGCTCGTTAACTGTAATTGTTTTAAATTCTTTATCGAGTTTCAACTTAGTCCCAACTATTTTAATTGTTTTTTAAACTCGTTTCGGGATTGCTTCGAAAACAGTTTAAGTGTGTGAAGTGATTCTTGGATGTTTCTCTGAGTGGTTAAACTGTTGTTCGATTGTCTTCTCCTGCTGGGGTCAGGGTCCCTTTTGTTGATTAGTGGCATGTACTGTGTTATTCATATTCTTGATGGCTCTGTAGTTTTGGCGGGGACTGTCCTTCCGTAGGCCTATTGTCTTCATGTGGAATGACTGAGATGGTCCAGAAAATTCCCAGACAATCTGGCCTATGCCAAATACTCAAACTGTTCGTTTAAAAGGGGCTATTCCTAACTCCTTTGTCGCAGCCTTCCACAGGCCTGGACATGCATTTTTAAAATAACCAAATACCTGGGGTGTTGACTTTAACATAGAAACATAGAAACATAGAAAATAGGAGCAGGAATAGGCCATTTGGCCCCTCAACCCTGCTCCGCCATTCAATGCGATCATGGCTGATCATCCAAGTTCAGTACCTGGTCCCTGCTTTCTCCCCATACCCCTTGATCCCTTTAGCCTTAAGAAATATATCCAACTCCTTCTTGAATATATTTAATGAATTAGCATCTACTGCCTTCTGTGGTAGAGAATTCCACAGGTTCACCACTCTCTGGGTGAAGAAATTTCTCTTCATTTCTGTTCTAAAAGGCCTACCCCTTATCCTTAGACTGTGACCCCTAGTTCTGGATTCCCCGACCATCGGGAACATCCTCCCTGCATCTAGCCTGTCCTGTCCTGCCAGAATTTTATAAGTTTCAATGAGATCCCCTCTCATTCTTCTAAACTCCAGCGACTACAAGCCCAATCGACCCAATCTCTCCTAATACGTCATTCCTGCCATCCCAGGTATCAGCCTGGTAAATCTTCGCTAAACTCCCTCCATGGCAAGAACATCCTTCCTCAGATAAGGCGACCAAAACTGCACACAATACTCAAGATGTGGTCTCACCAAGGCCCTGTACAACTGGAGCAAGTCCTTGTTCCTGTACTCAAACCCTCTTGCTACGAAGCCTTCTTGGCCACCTGCTGCACCTACATGCTTACCTTCAGTGACTGGTGCACAAGGACACCCAGGTCTCGTTGCACTTCCCCTTCTCCCAATCTATTGCCATTCAGATAATAATCTGCCATCTTGTTTTTGACACCAAAGTGGATAACCTCACATTTATCCACGTTATATTGCAGCTGCCATGCTTCTGCCCAATCACCCAACCTGACCAAATCATCCTGTAGTTTCTTGGCATCCTCCAAGCAGCACACTCACCCACCCAGCTTTGTGCCATCTGCAAATTTGGAGGTATTACATCTAGTTCCCTTGTCTAGATCATTAATATATATTGTGAATAGCTGGGATCCAAGGACTGATCCCTGCGGTACCCCACTAGTCACTGCCCGCCACTTGGAAAAAGACCCGTTTATTCCAACTCTTTGCTTTCTATCTGCCAACCAGTTCTCTATCCAAGCCAATACCTTGCCCCCAATCCCATGTGCCTTAAATTTACAAGCTAATCTCTAATGTGGGACCTTATCGAAAGCATTCTGAAAGCCCAAATACACCACATTCACTGGTTCTCCCTTATCAATTGTACTAGTTACATCCTCAAAAAATTCCAGTAGATTAGTCAAGCACGATTTACCTTTTGTAAATCCATGTTGACTTTGTCCGATCCTGTCACTGTTTTCCAAGTGATCTGCTATTACATCTTTTTAATGGACTCTAGCATTTTCCCCACTACCGATGTCAGGCTTACCGGTCTGTAATTCCCCGTTTTCCCTCTACCACCTTTTTTGAATAGTGGGGTAACATTAGCTACCCTCCAATCCACGGGTACTATTCCAGATTCCATCGAATGTTGGAAGATGATCAGCAGTGCATCTACTATTTCGAGGGCCACTTCCTTAAGTACCCTAGGATGTAGATTATCAAGACCTGGGGATTTATCGGCCTATAATCCCATCAACTTCTCTAACACCATTTCCCTACAAATACTGATTTCTTTCAGTTCCTCTCTTTCATCATGTTCCCCGACATTTATGGGAGGTTATTTGTGTCCTCCTTTCTGAAGACAGAACCAAAATATGTATTTAATTGGTCTGTCATTTCTTTGTTCCCCATTATAAATTCCCCTGATTCTGACTGCAAGGGACCTACGCTTGACTTTACCAATCTTTTTCTCTTCACATATCTATAAAAGCTTTTGTGGTGTATGTAACCTGTTCCACCTTAAGAGAACTTAAGCCTGTTCCACCTTAAGAGATGTACTACTTTCTCTGGCTGCTGTATACGTAATACCGGTGGTGACCACCGGTATATAAGCACTGTGTAGTAATATTGTATTTAGTTTAGTCCTGACCTCCAACCAGTAAAGACCTGTTGAACTTTAATCTTGTAGTCTGTGTTAGTAATTACAACTAGAACACACAGACTTAACAGTGGCGACGAGTCCGATTCTTACCCTGTGGCAGTTTATATCCACGGCGGCTTCGTCCACAGAACGGACGTCGAAGAGAGGCTTCCACCCTCATCACCCTGCTGGAAGACACGTCGCGCCGCAGACATCGAGAAACCAGAATGCAGAAGACATCCTGAACTCGAAGCCTCCATCAGCGGCTGTCAGCTATCTTCTTTCTACCTCGGTGGTGGGTAAGCCGGGCAGCGACGCGACCAGAAAGTCGGCCGCGTTGGCTGTACAGACGGGGAGGGAAGACAGAGGAATAAGGGTGGTGAGATCGATCGCGACCGGAGATAAGGGCCGGGCCACATTCGGGCCGAAAGTCGCAGCGTGGGGACATCGATCGCGGCTGGTGATAAGGGCTGGGCCGCATTCGGGCTAAAAAGGCACAGCATCTAGGGCAACTGAAGGCGCGAGAGCCGCGGTGAAGCGGAGACAGCGTCGGGGGACGGGTGAAGACCGCCAAGCGTGGGAAAACCGCCATTTTGTAGGCGGAGGATGAAGACAAGAGCGGAGGCCACCATCTTGGATAAAAATAAAAATAAATTAAATTGCAACGATGCCTAAACATGGGAACATTAATACCATTGATAGCGACATCGAAGATTGGGCCATGTATGTAGAACGCATACAAAATTATTGTAAAGCAAATAAAATCCCAGATGAAGAGAAAGCACTAACATTATTAAACTTAATGGGTGCGAAGACATACGGGCAATTGAAACACCTTTTATCACCAGATGAACCGGCGGATAAGACGTTCGAGGAGATTGTTACTGTCCTGAAAAATCATCTAAACCCCACGCCGCTGATGCTAGCGGAACGATTTAAATTTTACAGCAGAAGGCAGCTGAAGGATGAAAGCAATGCTGAATATTTAATGGAATTGCGTAAGCTGGCAAAGTACTGTCAGTTTGGAACGAGACTGACAGAGGCGCTACGAGATAAATTTGTGTGTGGTTTATTAAAAGAAGATACACAAAAGCGACTGCTCGAGGAGAATGAGCTGACGCTTGAGAAAGCGGTCACTATGGCAGCAGCACACGAAGCCGCAGCGAGAGGCACGGCAGTAATGCAGCTACGGTCACCGGAACTCAGTACAAATAAATTGGGTTTGAGTACTGTAAAATGTTATCGTTGTGGAAAGACAACGCACGATCAGAACCAGTGTTGGTTTAAAAACCAAGAATGCAGAACGTGTGGCAGGCTTGGCCACATAGCTAAAGTATGCCGGTCAGGAAAGGAGACCAGCAACAAAAAGTCACCAAAGGAAAATACATAAAGGTACACAAGGTGACAAAGAACAGTTCGACCGAACAGAAGTCAGATTCAGACGCTAGCAGTAATGAACTGGGTAGCTTAAGAGCACACAACGTTGGTAAGGATGCAGATCTCCAGACAATTTGGGTCACCCTTCAGATAGCAGGAGTCCAAGTAAAGATGGAATTGGACACTGGATCGGCATTGACGGTCATGAATAAGAAAGATTACAAAAGGTTATTCCAACATATTCCCCTACGGGATACGGAGATTATATTGAAAACATACACGGGGCAAAGAGTGTATCCCATCGGAAAGATAGAGGTAAAAGTGGTCCACAAGGGCGAAGAAAGCCAAGTAATGGACTTATATGTGCTACCTGAAGGAGGTCCACCACTACTGGGACGGGAGTGGATTAGGAAAATGAATATGGACTGGCACTCCTTGAAGGCACTAACGGTAGATTCCGGGGAAACAGATGTCAAACCTAAACGATTGTCCAAAATATTGGATGATGCTAAAGATGTGTTCCAGCAGGGACTGGGAACACTGAGAGGAATTACGGCAAACATCAAGATTGATGAACATGCACACCCAAAATTTTTTAAAGCCAGACCGGTACCCTATGCAATACGACCTACTGTAGAAGCGGAACTGGAAGCGCTAGAACATTCAGGTGTACTGTCTAAGGTAGATTGGAGTGAGTGGGCTATGCCCATTGTTCCCGTTATGAAACGTCCTTCGAGCAACAAGCCAGGAGAACCAGGGAAGGTTCGCATCAGTGGAGATTTCAAAATCACCGTTAATCCGGTGCTTCACACGGTGCAGTATCCGCTTCCGTGGATTGAGGATATTTTTGCTTCGTTGTCTGGCGGGAAACACTTCACTAAGATAGACCTGGCGCAGGCGTACTTGCAGATGGAGGTTGAAGAAGAGTCACGCCAATACCTCACGATCAACACGCATCGAGGTTTGTACCGGTACAATAGGCTGGTTTTTGGAGTGGCATCGGCTCCAGCAATTTGGCAGAGGGCCATGGAGCAGGTATTACAGGGAATTCCAGGCACACAATGTTAACTGGATGATATTCTGATTACAGGTGATGGTGATGAAGAACACCTCGCAAACTTGGAACTGGTGCTCAGCAGACTGAAAGAGTATGGACTTAGAGTTAATCAGCAGAAATGTGAGTTCCTCCAGAAGCGGATCTCGTACTGTGGTCATGTCATTGACTGGGAGGGGCTTCATAAGTCTCCTGACAAGATAGAGGCAGTTGTAAAGGCTCCCGCTCCGGATAATGTCTCTCAGTTGAGGTCGTTTCTGGGATTGATTAACTATTACCATGAATTTCTACCAAATCTATCCACGGTACTGCACCCGCTAAACGCTCTTTTACAGAAGGGGGTACCATGGGAATGGAGCGATAACTGTAAGAAGGCATTTCGCAAAAGCAAAGAATTGATCACCTCAGAGGAAGTGTTGGCTCACTTCAACGCGACACTGCCTATTCGGTTGGCTTGTGATGCTTCTCCATATGGTATTGGGGCAGTACTCTCACACAAGTTGCCAAATGGCACGGAAAGGCCAGTCGCGTTTGCATCCAGATCATTGACCTCCGCTGAGTGCAACTATGCGCAGATCGATAGGGAGGCTCTCAGCCTTGTATGGGGAGTGAAGAAGTTTAATCATTACCTGCAGGGCCAAAAATTCACACTTCTGACAGACCATCAGCCGTTGGTATCCATTTTTAACCCTAAGAAGGGTGTTTCAGTGATGACAGCACAGCGTCTCCAGAGATGGTCCCTTTTCCTAGGGGCACATCAATATCAAATAGAATTCAAAGGTATGAAGCAGCATGGCAATGCTGATGGGCTGTCGCACCTGCCACTACCTGAAGAAGAAGAAATGACGAAAGTTGACCCTGTCGAGTTATTTCATTTGACCATCATCGAGTGTTTACCAGTCACCAATGCAAGTATTGAAAGAGAAACCAGGAACGACCCGACACTGTCCAGAGTCTACGAGGTGACAGTGAAAGGATGGCCAACACGTGGTGATCCTCTGCTACCGGCATTCTCGGCAAGGCGAGACCAGCTGTCCGTCTGCCATGGTACTTTGATGTACGGGACAAGAGTGATTATTCCTCCCAAGTTAAGGGAAAGAGTTCTAAAAGAACTGCATGAAGGTCATCTGGGGGGAGTTAAGATGAAAAGTCTTGCTAGGGCTTATGTATGGTGGCCGGGTATTGACCAACAGATAGAGGAGTTGACGAAAAGCTGCGCTGGGTGCCAAAAAGTGCAAAATGCACCTCCGATCGCACCACTACACCCATGGGAATGGCCTTCAGCCCCATGGCAACACGTACATATTGACTTTGCTGGTCCATTCATGGACTCCATGTTCCTAATTGCGGTGGACGCACATTCCAAATGGCCAGAAGTGATCAAGATGAATACCACTACTTCAGAAAAGACAATTGCGGTGTTAAGAACAATATTCGCAAGGAACGGATTGCCAGAACAGATCTGTTCGGACAACGGACCACAGTTTGTATCGGAAGAATTCCAAAAATTCTTATAGAAGAATGGGGTGAAACATTATACCTCTGCCCCATATCATCCGGCGACAAGCGGGTTGGCCGAGAGATTTGTCCAAACATTCAAAAAGGCAATAAAGGCCATGAACGATGATCAGATTCCGCTACAGCACAAGGTGGACAATTTCCTCATGGCATATCGAAACGCCGCTCATGCAGTGACTAACCAAAGTCCTGCCATGATGTTTTATAACAGGAGGTTGCGGTCCAGGTTGGACTTGTTAAAACCAAATGTGTGGAGGGAAGTGGAAAACAAACAGTTCCGGCATATTAATAACAAGACCACTCGAAGTTTCGACGTAGGACAACCAGTGTTGGCAAGGGGCTATGGAAACGAAAAATGGCAGCCCGGAACAATTCGGGCCAGACAAGGACCTCTGATGTACACAGTAGATATTGGTAACAATGTGATAAGGCATCATGCGGATCAACTGGTAGAATCGAGAGCAAGGGTCGAACCCATGGTTGCGACAGAGACAACTGTGGAAGACGTTAATGAACCTGAAGCATCTACCTCGGCAGGGAATGTATCTGATGATGATAACACCCAATGCATGGGAGACCAACTAGAGGAGTCACCTCAGCAACAGGAATCAGAGACCACTGAAAGGCGTTATCCAAACCGAATCAGAAGGCCTCCTGAGAGACTGAACCTTTGAACTGTTTATACCTGAAGTTATTTATGTTATTATGTTATGTTAAATGGGGATATGACTGTTAAGCTAAAAAGGGAGGATTGTGGTGTATGTAACCTGTTCCACCTTAAGAGAACTTAAGCCTGTCCCACCTTAAGAGATGTACTACTTTCTCTGGCTGCTGTATACATAATACCGGTGGTGACCACCGGTATATAAGCACTGTGTAGTAATATTGCATTTAGTATAGTCCTGACCTCCAACCAGTAAAGACCTGTTGAACTTTAATCTTGTAGTCTGTGTTAGTAATTACAACTAGAACACACAGACTTAACAGCTTTTACAGTCAGTTTTTATGTTCCCTGAAAGCTTACTCTCATATTCTATTTTCCCTTTCTTAATTAATCCCTTTGTCCTCCTTTGTTGAATCCTAAACTGCTCCCAATCCTCTGGATTACTGCTTTTTCTGGCCAGTTTAAATGTCCTCTCCTTGGATCTTATGCTATCCCTAATTTCCCTCGTTAGCCACGGTTGAGTCACCTTTTTTGTTTTATTTTTATGCCAAACTGGGATGAACAAATTCTATCGTTCATCCATGCGGTCTTTGAATGTTTGCCATTGCCTATCCACCGTTACCCCTTTGAGTGACTTTCCCCAATCCTACCTAATTCAGGACACTAGTCTCTGAGTCAACTACTTCATTCTCCATCTTAATGAAGAATTCAATCATATTATGATCACCCCTTTTGGCCCAATATTCTTTTAAACAGTCCAAAAATCTCTTCTCCTCTTGGTTTGCGGGAATCTGTAGAATTTTGTGAACCAGACACTCCCACCTGTGATACTTTAAACACTATAGTATCTTACTGGGTGAGCAAAATTTCTGATCCCTGGGAGCCAACCTTCCCCTGTATTATCTAAACTAAAAACCCAAAAACAAAACACTCTGCCGTTCCCCTTTAGGTGTAGTGTTTAATAGATATACAAGGTACAAAAAATTCGATTACATTCACATCCAAGCACGGAGGTCGTCCAACACCCCTGCACCACTTGGAGAAATTACACACACATAGGAAAAATAATGACGCACACACTCATCAAACTTTATTTTTAATAACGGTTAAGGTTTGTTTTATACCTGGTTGTAAACATTATTTTTATTTATCCCA
The DNA here is from genome assembly GCF_052327205.1 of Somniosus microcephalus. NCBI lineage: Eukaryota > Metazoa > Chordata > Chondrichthyes > Squaliformes > Somniosidae > Somniosus > Somniosus microcephalus. The sequence goes on from NC_140988.1 coordinate 198,464,360, forward strand.
TGCTCCCTCATGTTGAGATCGGAGCATCCTGTCCCTTCCTTTGCACTTTGTGTACAACAAGTAGAAAACTATGCCGAGCTGGCAAACCACTAAAATGTGTGAAGCCATTTGAATCCAAGAAGGGACCTCTATATTTTCAAAAATGTCCCACCAGGGTGGAACTACGATATCCAAGATCTTGGCCCCTATCTCGACTGTTTTCTGCTCTAATATATAGAAATGTTTCTGTGAGATGACCACTGCTTTTAATAGGGCAGTAAGATGTTCTGGTAGAGGGGGAATTTCATAGCTGAAATGTGTTACGTAATTTTGCAGGTTGGTAATGTTTTCCCTGACAGTGAGGTGAACAGTTGAGGTTTCAGGGATTGGTACAATCCGTTCCTGGGCCACTTGAACTTCTGCCTCAAGTTTAAAGCAGAAACTGCTGTCACTCACTGGACACCAGATGTGCTGTCCATGCCGGTAGTGGGGCGCACTTGTGTTGATACAATATGTCCCACCCCCTATGAATGCAACCTGTGGGGAAACATGGCCTTGTGCCATTACCTCCATTCTACAGTTCACATGTTGTGCGCCAGCAGCTTTAAACCCACACTGTGGTCTCAAATAGGCATTCAAGTGCTGGGGACACAGCATTATGTGTGCTCCCTGGCTCCGGCACCTGGAGAGGTCTGTACCTGTCATAGCGTGCTCCCACTTTATGACATAAGTTGGGACCGCTGCGAAATGGACGTGTGCACCCCGTGAATGATCCCAATGTTCTCCACCCTGTATACCAGTGCAGGTCGGGCTGTCCCACTCGTGACCAGCATCCTCACTACTATCTTCATGATAGTGTGATTGGAATGTCCTCAATTTACTGGGACAGGGTAGGCTTCAGAGGCTAGACGGAGCTGACACGGGCTCAGCAAATTACTAAATGGGTGGAGGGCTGCGAGGTGCTTGTTGCTAATCCAGGAGGGGACTAAACCTTGTATTAAATCCTTCAGGTTGCTGCGGCCCTCGCCCAGCAACCATGCCCCGTATAGGAATCACACCTCATTCTGTGCAGCTTGATCTGAAGCATTCCTGTCCTCCTGTATAAGTGCATTTACTGTTTTGGCATGTCTTTCCAGCTCTGCTATTATCTCTTTTAAATGGATCGTCATAGCCTGGTCCTCGTGTAGCTCTGAGCCCACCACTGTGTTCTTCTCTGTTAGGATTTTTCTTAACTGGGTCGTTAAACCATTTATCATGAATTTGTAACTCTATATTATCCAGGCTGTTTATTACTGAGGATCCTGTACTATAAGCAGTGAAAATATCATTCCAGGTGCCGCTTCTTTGTCTCCCCGCGCTCATATTATGCTCAGGATATAAACTGTACAGTTTCGCTTTGTCTACACTGGCAAAGCCGAATTCATAAAATTTCTTAACCATTTCCTTCAGTAGGGCTTGGTAAAACTGTTCTGTCTCCTTAGGGCACCACTCAGGTAAATGTACCTCGGTCAGGTTCAGGATCACTGAGGCCACTGCATAATGTAACCCCTGGTACAGCAACTTATTGGTTGGCACTAGGACTAAACCATTCCCTAGTCCCTTGGTGGTGGTAGGACCACTCTATCTACTATAATCCGTGACGTCGTGGTCGTGGACAGGGGCTTTCGGGGGTGGGTTACGAGTTCGGTGGCATTGACTGGGATCGGGGAGTGTGGGACCGCGCACGCATGCAGGCTGGAATTCCACTACTTCCCCTCCCCGTCATCTTGCCGTTTTCTGTGGAAGAAGATGGATATGCCTGTGGGGCAGACTTTCTCTGACGCCCACATACAAACATAAATCCCTGATCCGGCTCCCACCACTTGTTCCAGCACACACTCCCTCCCCCTCGGGTCCCTGTAATCATCCGATGGGTATTGTTCCCCAATCGTTCCCAATCGATTGCGGGGTTACCTATATCCTTGCTCAGATTTCTGAGCCACCACCAGCTATCCAAAGGAATCTGTCCCTTACATGTCAAACACACACGTTTCCCCTTGGTGACGCTGACCCTTGTAGCAACGATCTGTACCCTGAGGCATGGGATGGAGGCCTCCCCGTACATGAACCCAGTCTAGCTGGAGTACTGAGTTGAGTTAGACCCCAGCCACCCTGGCCACCTTCCCTCATTGGAAGTAGATGGCGAGCTCCTCCACACCCCGTTTGCCACCCCCTGTGGTAACGATAGGTGCTCTCTCTCCTGAGCATCCATAGACGTGGGAGTTCTCCACGTCTCCTCGATCACCGATGCTCACCCCTACCAGGGCGAGCAGGAGCAGAACCTTTCTCATGCTGATTTCCTTTCTGTAGGGACACACAAACAAAATAGCCATGTCCCGAGAAGGTTCTCTGGCTTGACACAGTTATCAAAATTTTCAAAACTTAAACTTATCATAAACTAAAAGTATACTACTAAAATTCCAAAATCCAAGAAAAATGAAACACTCTTGAACTAAAAGCTATATACATCCGCCGTCCGTCTCCAGAGGGCCAGGCTAACCCCTGTTAGGCCTCTGCCTTTTGTGGAATCTGGGCAGCTTGTACGCTTGGGCGTAAGGTGACCTGTGCCACCGGACCCAGAGAGTCCTTCTTAAAAGAACTGGGGGGTTTTTCATTTCCCAACTGACCGAGGGAGTGTGCCCTCCTGTGCTGCAGCACAATACCCACTTCTGTGTGGCTGCCGAGTCCTTACCCTATCCTGTGGGTTCCATGCAGCCTGATGCCGCAGTCTGGGGGCCCTTGCCTCTCTCTCTGCCCAACGCTACCTCTCCTGTGAGTCCCTCACTTTTGGAGGTGGCAGACTGGGCATCCGTGTCCTTAGACTGGCCCCTGACCTTGGTTTTTCCCTTTCTGATAAGGGTTCTCCTGGGGCTGGACCATTTAAATTGATACTCGGGTGACCACGGTAGTTTAGGCTGTGGTATGCGAGGAGACCTTCTTAAGGCTCCGGCTAGTGGGGGTGTACCTGAGTCCCACTTAATTGGTGGGAGGGCCTCTCCAGTCACACACGTCACTGCCCCCACATTTGAGGTCTGTGAGTCTGTCGCAGCTGCAGGCTGATACTCTCGAGCTTTAACACGGTTCGCCCTTGCTGGCCGTTCCCCACTCTCAGTTTTGAACAGCTTGCACTGATTAATGTGGAACCACTTTGTGCAGCGAGGCATCTTTATGGCATAGACCATGGGGCTTGCATTATCCACAATGCTGTACGGCCCCATATACAATGGTTTGAAACTTCACAACCGGGCGAAGTTCCTCACCATGACCTGATCCCTTATCTCCGACTCGTGGTGCCTTTTGGGTTCCAGCAGCAATCGGTTACTCTGGTCTTGTTTTCCCATGTTGCTAGCAGCCTTCCAGTGAATCTGTTTAAGGTGTTCAAACATATTCCTGACGAAGCTGTCCCGGTTCACCTCTCTGAGCTGACCTTCCGTGTGCACCGGGGCTAGTACATGGGTGGGGGTCTGCATAACCCTGCCTGTCAGGAGCTCATGTGGGGAATACCCCGTGCTTTTTGACTGGCTGGCTCGGATCCCCATTAGGTCCAATGGTAGGACTTCTACCCACTTCTTGGGTGAGTCTCCCATCTCCTTGCGCAACCTTTCTTTTATAGTGCGGTTTAAACGCTCTAGAGGACCCGGTGACTGTGGGTTGTAGGCGACGTGCCATTTCCCTTCAATGCCGAGTACCATAAGAGTCTCTTGCATGACCTGTCTGGTAAAATGACTCCCTTGGTCAGACTCCACATACTGTGGGAGTCCCCATCATGAGAACACTTCCCTGACTAGGATCTTAGCTGTACCCAGTGCAGTAGCTGCATGGCAGGGAAAAGCTTCGACCCACTTTGAAAACACATCCACCAGGACTAGGCAGTAATTGTAGCCTCCCTGGGTGGTGGGTAGGGGCCCGATGTAATTGATCTGGATTGACTGCCATGGTCACTCTACCCTCCTGGTGTGTCCCAAAGATACCTTCCTTTTCTGGTGGTCAGGGTTATTGGCAGCACACACCAGACAGCCGGCACAGAGCTCGCGGACCTGTTCCCTCAGTCCTGGCCACCATCCTGCCTGTTCCACCCGCTGCCAGGTGGCTTCAGGCCTGGGATGCCCCGCTCCTGGACCCTCATGGGCCAGTTGGAGGAATTACCTTTGGCGCTGCTGCGGCACTACCCATTGCTCCCCCCTGAACAGCATGCCTTCCTTGACGGTGAAGGCTGCTGTACCGTACGGGCCCTCTACTTTCTCCCCTTTTGTGAGCACGTTCAGGATGGCTCTGAGGATGGGATCCCATACCTGGGCATGCTTTAGGTCCGGGACCAAAGCTACCCCCTGTGTACCTCCCTTGTCCCGGATTGCAGCTGCCGAATCTGTTTGGTAGGGGTCCCAGAACTCTCCTTCCCTAGCTCCCTGCTTGGCCAGTTCATCTGCCTTTTGCTTGCCCTCCCGCATGTGTTCTGTCTTCGAATGGGCTTTAACCTTATAGATATAGATGTTCCCTTCCTCCCCTATGGCTGTCATGATTTTCTGCAGCAGAGGCTTGATTGCCAGGGGCCTCCCGTCTGCGGAGGTGTATCCCCGACAGGACCAGATGGCCAGGTATTCCATACACGAATTGCTTGTGAACATGTTGTCTGAGCAAATCGTGTACGGGGTAGGGAATTATTCTGGGTGTGTCACCACGTACACTACCGCGGACAGTTCAGCCTGCTGGGCACTCATGGTGCTGGGGAGTTTAATTGCCAGGGCAATGTCTGCCCCGGGTCATAAACTCCACACCCTGTGAGTCGTTTTCCAGCAGATACTGTGCGCGAACTGTCCACATTGATTTTGCGGCCTATGGGGTGTATCCTGGACTGAAAACCTATGTTGACTTCCCATACTCCTTCAATGGAACACCGGTGGGCCGTCCCTGGATAAATCATGTTGGCTGCGAGCTTCGGCTCACAGAGACCTTTCACCCTTAGGTCCATCTGGGAGAGAAGCAGGGTCCAGTGAGCAATGCGGGCACTGCTCACTGTCCCAAGTTTAATTCTCCCATCTAGGAGCATTTGGGTGGGCGTGTGATGGGTGAGGAGGGTGATGGGTGAGGTGCCTGTGAAGATCAATGATTTTTTCATAGCCCAGTGAGTGGTGAGGAAGTGCCTCTCACAGTTGGAATAGCCCTTTTCCACCTCCGTGAGTATCCTGGAGGAGTAAACCACCGGTCTCAGCTGACTGTGCCACTCCTGGAGCAGCACTGCACTCAGCCTGTCCCCGCTGGCTGCTACCTCCAGGAAAAATTTATTTTTCCCCATCAATGGCCCCTAGAGCGGGCGCGGTCTGCAGATTTTGCTTGAGTTTTACAAATGTTGCCTCGCAACCTTCTTCCCGAACCCACTCCACTCCCTTATGTAGGAGTCAGAGCAGAGGGGCTGTTGTGGCTGCGTAGTCCTCAATAAAATCTCAGCAGTACCCAGTTTGCCCTAGAAAATATCTCACTCCTGTCACTGTATTGGGGGCTGGTAACTCTTGCACTGCTTCCCTTCTGGCTTTTTCGATGGCCCTTTCCCCTGCTCACACAGCCAGCCCTAGGAATTTTACTTCCTGTTGGCCGATCTGTACCTTCTTGGGGTTTACTTTAAAACCTTCCTGCCTGAGTAACTCCAGCAGTTCAGCCAGGAGTGGACCATGTGCCTCTCCTTCGTCAGTGAATAGGAGCAGGTCATCCACATACTGAACTAACTGTCAGGGCTGGCTGAAGCCTGTTAAACAATCTGCCATACACTGGTGGAAAATGCTGGGCTATTGTGGAACCCCTGTGGTAGGCAGCTCCAGGTGTACAGTTGGCCTATAAACGTGAAGGTGAAATTGTACTGGACCTCTCTGCATAGGGGGATGGACTGTAGGGGGGGATCTTTTAACTGGTTTATGGTAATTTACCTAGCCAGCAGCCTTTGCCTATGCTCTGACCAATTCCACCCTTTTTCCTGGTTTACGGTAATTCACCTGGTCATGCAGCCTTTTGCTGCTACACTGTAAACCAATTTAAACAGCGGTTTTGAATCACTACCCCAACTTCCAGTTCTGACTGAAGGACTTATAATTAATGATATATTAAAACGGACAACTGGTCTGGGTGTGAGAAAGTCAGACTTTATTAAAGTAAAGAAACTGTAATCAAATTTTAAACTATACCACACGAACACAGTAATTACAGTAAAATTGATTAAATGGGGGAAGGCAGATGGCAAAAATGAGGGATTGATGGCTACAATGTTGATTAAACAATCTTAGCAATTTCCCCTAAATTACCACCCCCTAACTCCTTACTAGGTTGCCTTGCTGAGGAGTCAGAAAACCTGCTCACCTGGGGTCCAGCGAAGTAAGAGAGAGATAGCTTCTCAGGAGCTATCTTTTATATCCTGCCAACTCCTGTTTGGCACTGAAAAAGTCTGTGTGCAAAACTCGCGCCCAAAAGTTCCAATACACAAAAGAAAGACTGTGATTGGCTGATTCAAAGTGGTTGGAGTGATTTGGGTGTGTCTACCTTCTGGGGCCGAAGTGTACCCGCCCACATCCGGAGTTCACCTGGGCTAAAACAAAAGGGAATCCAACTGCCCTATTGTTCAGAATTGGGTGATTCAAAACCCAGTCATTCCTAAACTGTTGCACATCAAAAGTCCTTTCCACAGTTTCAATGTGCCTCATTGTGTGTGTAGGGGGTTTGAATGGGTTGAAACTACTGTGTAAACAGAAGCTGATTGTTCTGTGGTTTAGTCTCAAGTGGTTGTAATCCCTTATGTCAATAAACAACATCAATTGCTTCTGAGAGGGAAACTCCCTTTGATTGGCAGGTCTTTGACTGCCACTGTATCCTCCCACTTTTTCACAGACATACTCCACGAGCTGCGAGCTGCTTCTTTTGTACTCTGGCCATGCTTTCTCCTGACAGCCATTTTCAAACCTCTGAAATTACCAAACTCCAGGGAACAATTTTTTAATAAAAATGTACTGTCATTAAGGTGTGCGAAATTTTCCACAGAACTCCACGATTCTGGTGTTGTCCACTTGCTGTCCCTCTCAACGGAGGCTTTTGCAGTTCTGGGCACTTTTTAAAACATTGTAGACAATTCACATCACCCAATTCTTCGTCCACGATGTGGACCAATATTTCCGATCTTCAGGGAAAATAGGGGAATTTTGCGAACCCCTACCTTCCACCCTTTTGATACTCCCAACTTGATTGAAGTATCCACTCGAAGGAGTGAGCAAAATTTTCTGACCCCTGACAAACAACCATCCCCTCTGTTTACCTACCACTTATCCCCCGACCCGTCTACTCCCCTAAAATTCGAGAGACGGTAGGCATCTTACAGATACATCAGTTTGCAATAAGGGGTCTCATACCCCTGCATCACTTGTTACATTACAACTTATTACAAAATGTTGCAATCTTAGTCATACAATGTAATCAAAATGATCCCAAGCACGGAGAGGGTCCTACGCCTCTGCTCAACTTGGAGTTGTCACAAAATGATCCCAAATGAGGAGAGGATCCTATGCTTCTTCTCAACTTGGGGCTGTAACACAAAATACAAAAAAACTTGAACAAAATGCTTAAACAAACCCCAACCATCGTGTGCCAATGATGGGTCATGAAATTCGAGTGGGTATTGCTCCTCCCACTCGGGCAGTCAATGTTCCTTCCACCCCCCTTGAATGGTCTTAGACTTGAAACATGCAGAATGGATTTACAGACCAGCCTGCTCCACCAGCCCCGAGCCGTTACCTTGTCCCTTAGTGGAGGTGGGGTACCCCTCATGTTTAAAATTACCTTGGCACAGACCGAGACCGGGGAGTATGGGATCGCGACTCCCAGTCCCTCCCCATCCCGTCTTCCCTCGACTGGCTGAAGAAAATGATGGGTGTCTGTGTGGCGGCTCTCCCTGGCCCCACACTCAAACTTGGATCCCAGATCCAGCCACCCACTCAACCTCCCCAGCCACACTTACATTCTAACTTTGCCCATGGGCCCCCGGGTGAGCTCCTCCCTTCTCCAAATGCACCCACATGACTCTTGGGTCTCCCCCTCCCCTTTACAACCTTTCCTGGGCCATCATCACCCACTCCCAGGGAACGCGTCCCTATCTGACAAGACGCCCGCGCTTCCCCAGCATGACTCCTCAACAGCGAGGTCTCCCGCAAGTGAACTTCGGTCAGGATAGTGCTGGGTTGGGGGCCGTGCCCCACCCAGCTGGGGCCATCTCTTCCGCGTAGGAGGAGTAGGCAAGTGCCTCTGGACCCTGTCCAGTTTCTCCCGAAGGTCGCTGTGGGGTTTCCCTCTGAATTTGTCCAGTGGCGAGGTGATCCCCAACATTCTGTATCCTTATCTTAATTCGATGCCCAGCTCGGGCTGGGCGAACAGGGCTGCTTCTTCATCCAATCTCCTGTAAAACTTAAAAGGACATGCAGCCAGGTCTCTGACCTGCTGCCTTAGGTGGAGGCATGGTCGGGTCCCTTGACCTCGGACCAAAAATACAAACATTTGGCACACTTATAAACTTAAACTTTATAATTAAACTTAAAACTACCAGTTAATTCTGAATTAAAATACACCTTAAAAGCATGCTATATTCAAACCAAAGCTATAATACAAATGCCGCCCGTCTCCGGACAGCCAGGCTAATCTCTGGCACTGTCGCAGATTACTGCTGGCTGCAGCGAAGCTGGACTGCCTCCTGCCTCTGGTCCCTTGCAGCTTATGGCCGCTGGCTGGGGACCTCTGTTCATTGGCTTCTCCCTGGTTCGGGAGTCTGCCTTACTCCACTGTAAAGTGGGTGACCATCTTGTCTCAGGCTTGCGGACCCGCTGAGACCTTCTGAGGGGCATCTCTGTGGGGGAAACATTCGCTGGCGGACCCTGAGCTTGGGTCACAGCCCTAGCTGGCTGGGAACCTTCTCCCCCTCATGCCAACAGCCTGCACTGTATAAGATACCTGGCAGCCTGCTGGTACAAATCTCCCTCTCCCGATCCAAAACCTAGTGTCAGCTCCCTCCCTATGTCTCCTGCAAGAGGGATTGCTATCCCTGCCTCCCCAGGGTCCCACATCATGGGTGGAACCACTCTGGAAGCGGGCTGGGGAGCTGGTCCCTTTAAACAGGCCACTGTGCCTGCGCAGGTCTCCTCCCCGGAGTCCCGCGGCAGAGGCTGTAAAATCTCTGTCTTTAAACAAGCATGGTGCGCCTGCGTGAAAAAGCTGAGGAACAGCCGTTGTGGCACCGCAGGCAACTGTGCCTGCATGAACAATCTCTTCATAGGGCTGGGGAACCGCTACAATCTCACAGGCAACTGCGCCTGCACGTTCGATTTCTCTAAAAAGTGTTGAAAGAACCGCTGAGCCTTCCAAGCAGGCCGCTGCACCTGCGCATATAGTTTGGGAAGCGGGGATATTTAAACAGCCGACTGTGCCTGCGCGCTCGGCCTCAAACTGAGCAAGAGCCGCTGGGGGTTCCGGGCCCGCGACTGCGCCTGCGCGAACCCGGTGTTGGGGAACCTTTTCCCTCGGGCGCATGGCTGCACCTGCGTGGGAGGACTGAGGATGATCCGCTGGGGGTACGGTCTGAGGAACCGCGCCTGCGTGAACCAGGTCTTGGGAAACCTTTCCCCTCAGGCGCGCGACTGCTCCTGCGCAGACCTCTTGTTTAAAAGACTGGGGAATTCCTGTCTCCAGGCCAGTGACTGCGCATGCGCGGGCAGTCTCCAAGCGATTTTCTGTGAATGGATTGGCAGCAGCCTGCAGATTTCTAATCTCAGGTTGCTGTTTCTCTGGTTTTGAGCCACATAACTTGTTCAAATTTAAACTTTGGTTCGAATTTAAGCTTTGGCCAAAATTTATGTCCCACTGGGGCGGGGAAGTGTCCCAATTTGTGGGCTGGACAACTTTTCACTGGAAACAAGCCACAGTGCCTGTCTTTACAGGCTGTGAACTTGAACTTGTCTGGTCAGCAAACTCATGGGCCTAGAAATTCAGTGGGCTTTGCGCCCAGTTACTGCCCAAAGAGGGCTTCTGCTCCAGTCTGGAAACTTCGGGCTAAATTCAGTGACACGCTAATTGCGGCGGTAGCCGGTAGTGCTGCGCCGCCACTGATGACATCATCGGTGTGCGCAGTGCCCCGGTTCCGCCCCGACACCGGCCCGACCCCCATCTTCAGTAGCGGCCACCTCTTCCGTGGCGGCCGCTAATAACATTCAGAGACTGGGTCCGTACTGCAGCCTTAGTGGGGCGCTTTAAGGTGGAGGTGCGGCCGGCCGCTTTTTCGGCGGCCGTCTGCCCGCACCTCCTTCCCCGGCCTCCTCCACCAGCCCCCCCCCGCGGCATTGCCGGCTGGTTTCCGGGAGCCCGACACTTCTCCGTTGTGCCGGGCTCTTTTGCCGGCACTCGCGATCGGGGCTCCGGCTGTTGCAGGCACCTCCCCCTTAAGAGAGGGAGGAAGGCCTGCAGTACCGCAGCCTGCCGCTCCGCTGCGGGTGGTGCTGCGGCAACTAGCGCGCCGATATTCAGTTTCAGCGCCCCAAGCGGGGGCGGTCACACCCTTGAACAGCGGCCGTCCTCGACTTGGGGCGCTGAAACTGAATATCCGATGGGCGCGAGTGGCTCCGTGCCCAGCGGTAAATTCTGGGCGCAAGCGAGCTGGCGGGGCTATATCTAATTTCTAGCCCATGTTCTTTTACCCGGGTGGCTTTAAATGGGGAATTTCAGACTTGGAACTGCCTTTGGTCTGGGGCCAAAATGATCCCCTGTGTGCCTCCCTTGTCCCGGATTTCTTCTACCGGACCTGCTTTACAGGGGTCCCAGAACTCTCCTTCCCTGTTCCACTGCTTAAGCAGCTTCGTCCTCCTTAACTCCATACCCAAACTCTCTATCTTTCTGTTACATGGGGTATGATCTGCTCCAATAAACCTTCGGTCACAGGCCAGCTTATAAGCTGCCTTTATCTCCCTAACCATTTCATCCTGCTCTGTTACTTCTGAGGTGAGGTGGGCATTCTCTTCCCGCAGTCTCATCTCGTTACCCTTTGCTTCAGTAAACTGGCCCTTTAGGAACTCTATCTCATGCCTCGCATGGCTTTTGCCCTCGCTAGCTTCTTGGGTGAGGTGTGCAATTTCCTCCTGTAGCCTCATCTCACTGTCCCTGGCCTCTGTGACTTCCTGCACAAGGCGCTCTATAAATGCCTGGCATTTTGTGACCTCTAGTGTGAGGCATGCATTCTCTTCCTGCACCCTCATTCCACTAGCTCTGGCCTCATTCACCTCTCTTATGAGGCGTTCTACCTCCGCCTGGCACTTTTCAACTGGGACTCCCAATTCTTGGCGTCTTTAACCTCCTCCTGCACCCTCATCTCACCCTTCTTAACCCAGCCACCTATACCATGATAGGTCATCCTACACACTGCCGCTAACATCCGCAGGGCTACCCACATACTGAAAATGAGAGAAACAAGAGCTGATGCTTTATAGAGTCATAGAGTCATAGAGTAATACAGCACGGATAGAGGCCCTTCGGCCCATCGTGTCCATGCCGGCCATCAAGCCCTGTCTAATCTAATCCCATATTCCAGCATTTGGCCCGTAGCCTTGTATGCTATGGCATTTCAAATGCTCATCCAAATGCTTCTTAAATTTTGTGAGGGTTTCTGCCTCCACAACCCTTTCAGGCAGTGAGTTCCAGACTCCAACCACCCTCTGGGTGAAAAAGTTCTTTCTCAAATCCCCTCTAAACCTCCCGCCCTTTACCTTGAATCTATGCCCCCTAGTTATTGACCCCTCTACTAAGGGGAAAAGCTCCTCAGCATCCATCCTATCTATGCCCCTCACAATTTTGTACACCTCAATCATGTCCCCCCTCAGCCTCCTCTGCTCCAAGGAAAACAAACCCAATCTGCCCAGTCTCTCTTCATAGCTGAAGCGCTCCAGCCCTGGTAACATCCTGGTGAACCTCCTCTGCACCCTCTCTAACGCGATCACATCTTTCCTGTAGTGTGGCGACCAGAACTGCACACAGTATTCCAGCTGTGGCCTAACCAGTGTTTTATACAGCTCCATCATAACCTCCTTGCTCTTATATTCTATGCCTCGGCTAATGAAGGCAAGTATCCCATATGCCTTTTTTACCACCTTATCCACCTGTTCCGCCGCCTTCAGGGATCTGTGTACCTGCACACCCAGATCCCTCTGACTCTCCGTCTTGCCTAGGGTCTTTCCCTTCATTGTGTATTCCCTTGCCTTGTTAGACCCCCCAAAGTGCATCACCTCGCACTTTTCCGGGTTAAATTCCATTTGCCACTGTTCCGCCCATCTGACCAACCCATCTATATCGTTCTGCAGACTGAGGCTACCCTCCTCGCTATTTACCACCCTACCAATTTTAGTATCATCCGCGAATTTACTGATCATACCCTTTACATTCATATCCAAGTCATTAATGTAGACCACAAACAGCAAGGGACCCAGCACCGATCCCTGTGGTACCCCACTGGCCACAGGTTTCCAGTCACAAAAACAACCTTCGACCATCACCCTCTGCCTTCTGCCACTAAGCCAGTTTTGTATCCAATGTGCCAAGGCACCCTGGATTCCATGGGCTCTTACCTTCTTGACCAGTCTCCTGTGCGGGACTTTATCGAAGGCCTTACTGAAATCCATGTATACCACATCCACTGCGTTACCCTCATCCACACACCTAGTCACCCCCTCAAAAAATTCAATCAAATTAGTCAGACATGATCTTCCCTTGACAAAGCCATGTTGACTATCCCTGATTAATCCTTGCCTCTCCAAGTGGAGACAAATTTTGTCCCTCAGGATTTTTTCCAGTAATTTTCCTACCACTGATGTTAGGCTCACTGGCCTGTAGTTCCCCGGTTTTTCCCTACTACCCTTCTTGAATAATGGTACTACATTAGCGGTTCTCCAGTCCTCTGGCACATCCCCTGTGGCCAGAGAGGTCCTGAATATATGTGTTAGAGCCCCCGCAATCTCCTCCTTTGCCTCACACAGCAGCCTGGGGTACATTTCATCCGGGCCTGGGGATTTATCCATTTTTAGGCCAGCTAAAACCGCCAATACCTCCTCCCTCTCGATGTTAATATGTTCGAGCATATCACAGTCCCCCCGCCCTATTTCTATGTCTACATCGTCCTTCTCCATAGTGAAAACAGATGCAAAAAATTCATTTAGAACCCCTCCTACATCTTCCGGCTCCACACACAGATTGCCACTTTTGTCCCTAATGGGCCCTATTTTTTCCCTAGTTATCCTTTTACCCTTAATATACTTATAAAACATCTTCGGATTTTCCTTTATTTTGCTCGCCAGTGTTATTTCATGGCCCCTCCTTGATCTCCTAATTTCTTTTTTAAGTATCCCCCTGCACTTTTTGTACTCCTCTAGGGCTTCCTCCGTCTTTAGCCTTTTGTATCTACCAAAAGCCCTCCTTTTTTTCCTAATCCATTCCCGTATATCCCCTGACATCCACGGTTCCCTGTGGTTTTTGGAACCACTCTTGACATTTATGGGAACATGTTGCCCTTGTATGATCTCAATCTCCCTTCTGAAAGCCTCCCATTGCTCCGATGCGGATTTTCCTACAAGTAGCTGATCCCAGTCCATTTTGGCCAGATCCTGCCTTATCCTATTAAAATCGGCCTTCCCCCAATTTAGAACCTTTATTTCCAGAACCTTTCTCCAGATCCAGACCATTAATCATATCAAGAACTGCCTCCAGTCCTGTCGCAGTTGTCAATTTGTAGGGGGGCATCTTTTAACTGGTTTATGGTAATTTACCTGGCCAGCAGCCTTTGCCTATGCTCTGAACAATTCCAACCTTTTACCTGGTTTACGGTAATTCACCTGGTCAGGCAGCCTTTTGATGCTACACTGTAAACCAATTTAAACAGCAGTTACGAATCACTACCCCACCTTCCAGTTCTGACTGAAGGACTTATAATTAATGATATATTAAAACGGACAACTGGTCTGGGTGTGAGAAAGTCAAACTTTATTAAAGTAAAGAAACTGTAATCAAATTTTAAACTATACCACACGAACACAGTAATTACAGTAAAATTGATTAAATGGGGGAAGGCAGATGGCAAAAATGAGGGATTGATGGCTACAATGTTGATTAAACAATCATAGCAATTTCCCCTAAATTACCACCCCCTAACTCCGGACTAGGTTGCCTTGCTGAGGAGTCACAAAACCTGCTCACCTGGGGTCCAGCAAAGTGAGAGAGAGATAGCTTCTCGGGAGCTATCTTTTATATCCTGCCAACTCCTGTTTGGCGCTGAAAAAGTCTGTGTGCCAAACTCACACCCAAAAGTTCCAAAACATAAAAGACAGACTGTGATTGGCAGATTCAAAGTGGGTGTGTCTACCTTCTGGGGCCAAAGTGTACCCGCTCATAACCGGAGTTCACCTGGGCTAAAACAAAAGGGAATCCAACTGCCCTATTGTTCAGAATTGGGTGATTCAAAACCCAGTCATTCCTGAACTGTTGCATATCAAAAGTCCTTTCCACAGTTTCAATGTGCCTCATTGTGTGTGTAGGGGGTTTGAATGGGTTGAAACTACTGTGTAAACAGAAGCCGATTGTTCTGTGGTTTAGTCTCAAGTGGTTGCAATCCCTTATGTCAATAAACAACATCGATTGCTTCTGAGAGGGAAACACCCTTTGATTGGCAGGTCTTTGACTGCCACTGTATCCTCCCACTTTTTCACAGACATACTCCACGAGCTGCGAGCTGCTTCTTTTGTACTCTGGCCATGCTTTCTCCTAACAGCCATTTCCAAATCTCTTTGAAATTACCAAACTCCAGGGAACAATTTTTTAATAAAAATGTACTGTCATTAAGGTGTGCGAAATTTTCCACAGAACTCCACGATTCCGGTGTTGTCCACGTGCTGTCCATCTCAGTGCAGCCTTTTGCAGTTCTGGGCATGTTTTAACACATTGTAGACAATTCACATCACCCAATTCTTCGTCCACGATGTGGACCTATATTTCCGATCTTCAGGGAAAATAGGGGAACTTTGCGAACCCCTACAGGACCAACACCCATTGGAAATAGCCAGCACCGTGAAGGTGGTCGCGGAGGCTGGAATTCTTCCAATGAGATGGGCGACAGCTGCGACCGTGGGTGCACAGGTGGGGATGTTTCGATTGAGCACCCGATAGTCCACTGTGGCTCTCCAGGAGTTGTCCGGTTTTCTAACCGGCCACAGTGGAGAGTTTATGTGAGTGGCTATCGGTCTCAATACCCCCTGTTTGACCAGAGAGGTCATGGCCATTTCCATGTCTGCCTCTGCCTCCTTGGGGAAATTATAATGCTTTTGAGGTCAGGTCATGGGGTCCCCGTCTTCACTAGCTTCGACCACGTTCACCCTCCCACAATCATGCTTATGAGTGGCAAATGCGCCGAGGTGTGCTCGCACAGATGCCTGCTACTCCACTGGAGTGTTACTGACCATTTGCTCAAGGTCGTAACCCTCCTTGGGTTTTAGGGTACACAACCTCCCAGAGATGCCGGGGAACATAGGGTCTGATGATAGGGTGGAACTGAAAGTAATCAATATTCGTAGGGAAATGGTGTTAGGAAAATTGATGGGACTGAAGGCCGATAAATCCCCAGGGCCTGATAATATTCATCCTAGGGTACTTAAGGAAGCGGCCCTAGAAATAGTAGATGCATTGCTGGTCATCTTCCAGAACTCAATAGACTCTGGAACGGTACCCATGGATTGGAGGGTAGCTAATGTTACCCCACTATTCAAAAAAGTGGTAGAGAAAAAGTGGGGAATTATAGACCGGTAAGCCTGACATCGGTAGTGGGGAAAATGCTAGAGTCTATTATAAAAGATGTAATAGCAGAGCACTTGGAAAGCAGTGACAGGATCGGACAAAGTCAACATGGATTTACAAAAGGTAAATCATGCTTGACTAATCTACTGGAATTTTTTGAGGATGTAACTGGTAAAATAGATAAGGGAGAACCAGTGGATGTGGTGTATTTGGACTTTCAGAAGGCTTTCGATAAGGTCACACATAAGAGATTAGCGTGCAAAATTAAGGCACATGGGATTGGCGGCAAGGTATTGACTTGGATAGAAAACTGGTTGGTGGACAGAAAGCAAAGAGTTGGAATAAACGGGTCGTTTTCCGAGTGGCAGGCAGTGACTAGTGGGGTACCGCAAGGATCGGTCATAGGACCCCAACTGTTCACAATATATATTAATGATCTGGACGAGACAATTGGATGTAATATCTCCAAATTTGCAGACGACACAAAGCTGGGTGCGAGAGTAAGCTGTGAGGAGGATGTCATGAAATTCCAGTACGATTTGGACAGGTTGGGTGATTGGGCAGAAACATGGCAAATGCACTATAATGTGGATAAATGTGAGGTTATCCACTTTGGTGGCAAAAACAGGAAGGCAGATTAATATTTGAATGGCAATAGATTGAGAGAAGGGGAAGTGCAAAGTGTCCTGAGTGTTATTGTGCACCAATCGCTGAAGGTAAGCATGCAGGTGCAGCAGGCGGTTAAGAAGGCAAATGGTATGTTGGCCTTCGTAGCAAGAGAGTTTGAGTACAGGAACAAGGATGTCTTGCTACAGTTGTACAGGGCCTTGGTGAGACCGCACCTTGAGTATTATGTGCAGTTTTGGTCGCCTTACCTGAGGAAGGACGTTCTTGCCATGGAGGGAGTGCAGCGAATATTCACCAGGCTGATACCTGGGATGGCAGGAATGACGTATGAGGAGAGATTGTGTCGATTGGGCTTATCCTCACTGGAGTTTAGAAGATTGAGAGGGGATCTCATCAAAACCTATAAAATTCTGTCAGGTCTGGACAGACTAGATGCAGGAAGGATGTTTCTGATGGTCGGGGAGTCCAGAACCAGGGGTCATAGTCTAAGGATAAGGGGTAAGCCATTTAGGACTGAAATGAGGAGGAATTTCTTCACCCAGAGAGTGGTGAACCTGTGGAATTCTCTACCACAGAGGGCGGTGGAGGCCAGTTCATTAAATATATTCAAGAAAGAGTTGGATATATTTCTTAAGGCTAAAGGGATCAAGGGATATGGGGAGAAAGCAGGGACAGGGTACTGAAATTGGATGATCAGCCATGATCTCATTGAATGGCGGAGCAGGCTTGAAGGGCCGAATGGCCTACTCCTGCTCCTATCTTCTTCTTCTATGTTTATAAACAATTTGCGCATGGTCCCTTTAAGGAAACCGGCTGATGACGCATCGTCAAGTAATGTCACCAGGCCCGATTCCTTCAATTGGCTGGGGCATGCACTGGGTGGGCTTAACAAGCCCAATCAGCGTAAAATTCTTTTCACAGAGCGGGATGGAGCAAGCAGCGGGGTTGTACCCCACCACCAACCCCGGCCACCCGAGACCAATCCTGGAAGGCAAAATCATGGCCCCTATATCTGCAACGGGGCAGCAGGGACTCCAGACATATTCACAGGTGAAGTGGGAACAAATAGCCACGGAGGTCAATGCCAGGTGTGTTCTTTTTTTTTCTTCACTCAGGAGATGTGGACATCGCTGGCAAGGCCAGCTCTTATTGTTCATCCCTAATTTGCCCTTGAGCAGGTGGTGGTGAGCCGCCTTCTTGAACCACTGCAGTCCATGTGGTGAAGGTACTCCCACAGTGCTGTTAGGGAGGGAGTTCCAGGATTTTGATCCAGCATTGTTGTAGGCCTGCTGTGCACGTTTGCGTTGATTCCAGACCAGAGTCCTGAGCCATGTCATGAGTGGATAACCATTGTCACCCAGTTGCCAGCCTTTGACTTGCCATGGTAGGTCAAATACAGGTGTCAAAGAGGTCTGCAGCAGAATGAAGGAATTGTGACTACTGCCAGGATAACATGCATTCACCTGCATGATGTGCTGCCAGTGGTCGCACATCAGCTGCACATTAAGGGAGTGAAATCCCTTTTGGTTCATGAAAATCGCAGGGTTGATGAGGTGCACGCAGGGCAATGTGCATGCAGTAATGGCATCCTGCATCATGGGAAAGCCTGCAATCCATGCAAAACCTCACGTTCCCTCTGCCTGATTGTCTCTGGCAGGAGGGAATGAGAGGAAGCTGTCTCTTTGTGTATAAAGAGCCTCAGTGGCCTCCAATATGCAGCAGTGTACTGCAAAAAGCAAGATGTTGCTTATGCCTCCAGCAGCAGCCTGGAAGGAGCCAAATGCATAAAAGTTAAGAGCCACGGGCACATTGAAAGCCACAGGCTATGCGGTCCTTGCCCTACTTTGAGGTTGTAGTCGTGGCTGCAACAGTTGGCAGATTGCAGTCACAACCTATTTAGTGAAGCAAAGACATCTCATATTTCGGTTCTCACTGTTGAGGTAAGAGAATTGCTCCCTAAAGACCCTCTGTGTATATGGCCTCCTGCTGAGCACCCTTCTCCCCCTCCACCTCCTCCTTCTTCTAGCAGCTTGTCCTGCTCTGCACTTGTAGTGTCCGTGTGTAGATAAAGACACTGAAGACAGGAGTTGGTTCATAGGTATTTACTAAGCAAGTCTGGGGGGGGGGGGTTTCTAAAGGATATACACAATACACAGGCTTATATAGCCCAAGTGGCAATTACCGGCATTACGCACACCTGGGGCTCTTAAAGGCACATACACCATAATTGCTCTTAAAGGCACATACACCACAATTCCTCCCCTTCTAGCTAACTAGTACATCATATTTTAAGTAATTATTAATTACATGTTATATGCAAAATAATATACATTGCTGTATTAATTAATTATAAGTTAGTCTCTCAGGAGGCTTCCTGACTCGGTCCGGATAACGCCTCGGGGGTGTAGTAGTTTCTGGTGGTGTAGTAGGTTCTTCTGGCAAGGCTGATTCGGCTTGAAGGCCAGTGTCAGGTTCATCGGGCTCCAGTATCACCGGATCGGAGGTAGATATGGGTATCTCTACTTCATCGTTAGATGTATAGAGTGGTGGTGTAGGTTGTCCCTTTTCGGATGACTTGATGATTTGGTCAGCATGGCGCCTTATTATGCTGTCTCCGATGTCCACGGTATACATCAGTGGTCCTAATCGTGTGCAGATAGTTCCAGGCTGCCATTTCTCGGTACGGTAGTCCCGGGCCAAAACCGGTTGGCCTATCTGGAAGGCCCTAGTTGGCCTTTCATTCATGCCCTGAAACTGCCGGTTCGCCACGTCCCTTCGGATGTTGGGCTTGACCAAATCCAGCCGGCATCTTAGGTTTCTATTGTAGAATATCATGGCGGGAGTTTGGTTAGTAACCATATGCGTTGCATTCCTATATGCAAATAAAAAGTTATCCACCTTGTGCTGAAGTTTTATGTCTTCATTACCCATGGCCTTGATGGCCTTCTTGAAGGTCTGGACAAACCTTTCAGCCAATCCATTGGTGGCGGGATGGTATGGGGCGGACGTGTAGTGCTTTACCCCATTGTTCTTTAAGAACTTTCTGAATTCTTCGGACACAAATTGCGGTCCATTATCAGAACATATCTGCTCCGGCAGCCCATTCCTGGCAAATATGGTCCTTAATACTGTGATGGTTTTTTCCGTGGTGGTGGAGGACATCTTTATTACCTCCGGCCACTTGGAGTGTGCATCAACTGCGATTAAGAACATTGAGTCCATAAATGGACCAGCAAAGTCGATGTGCACCCTTTGCCAGGGAGATGAGGGCCACTCCCATGGATGTAGAGGGGCCTGTGGCGGAGCATTTTGGACCTTCTGGCATCCTAGGCAGCTCTTGGTCATGTCTTCGATGTCTCCATCGATACCTGGCCACCATACAAATGCCCTAGCTAGGTTCTTCATTTTCACTCCACCCAGATGCCCCTCGTGAAGCTCCTTTAGCACTTTATCCTGGAGTTTGGGTGGAATCACCACTCTGGATCCACACATCAAGGTTCCTCGGCACACTGACAGCTGTTCTCTTCTTTGCGAGAATGCTGGCAACAGTGGTTCGCCATGTGCTGGCCATCCCTTCACTGTTAAATCGTAGACCCGTGAGAGTGTAGGGTCATTTCTTGTCTCCCTTTCAATGGCAGAATTTGTCACCAGCAGACATTTCACTATGGTAGAGTGGAATATCTCTACTGGGTCTACTGTAGGTGCCTCTTCTATCGCTGGCAACGGTAGGCGTGATAAACCGTCAGCATTCCCATGCTGTTTTGACCCTTTGTATTCAATGTTGTATTGGTGTGCCCCTAGAAAAAGGGACCACCTCTGTAGTCTTTGTGCCGTCATAATGGGGACACCTTTTTTAGGGTTGAATATGGAGATGAGGGGTTGATGGTCAGTCAGCAAGGTAAATTTTTGTCCGTGTAGGTAATGGTTGAATTTCTTCACTCCCCATACCAGGCTGAGTGCTTCCCTGTCTATCTGTGCATAGTTACGCTCAGCTGAGTTCAATGAGCGTGACGCAAAAGCTATCGGCCGTTCCGAGCCATCGGGGAATCTATGGGACAATACCGCTCCTATGCCGTAAGGGGATGCATCGCACGCCAGTCTGATTGGTAGTGATGGGTTGTAATGAGCCAAAATTTTCTCGGATGTGATTAAGTCTTTACATTTATGGAAGGCACGTTTACAGTCTTCGTTCCATTTCCAAATCACTCCTGTCTGTAGGAGATAATTAAGAGGGTGTAGAATAGTTGATAAGTTCGGTAAAAATTTATGATAGTAATTTATTAATCCCAGGAATGACCTTAATTGTGAAACATTTTCAGGTGCTGGGGCTTTTATAACTGCTTCAATTTTTTCAGGTGACTTATGCAACCCTTCCTTATTAATTATGTGGCCACAATATGATATCTGATTTTGGAAAAATTCGCACTTGGGGCGATTTGCTCGTAGGCCCCGTTCTTTCAGCCTAGTGAGCACCTGCTCCAAATTGGCAAGGTGCTCGTTGTCATTTTCTCCTGTTATAAGGATGTCGTCTAGGTAGCATTGAGTCCTCGGAATCCCTTGCAGGACTTGCTCCATAGCTCTTTGCCAGATAGCTGGAGCTGATGCTATTCCAAAAACCAGTCGATTGTACTGGTACAGGCCTTTGTGTGTGTTTATTGTGAGATACTTTTTAGAGGTCTCCTCAACCTCCATCTGTAGATATGCCTGTGCCAAGTCAATTTTTGTGAAACGTTTCCCTCCGGATAATGAGGCAAAAATATCTTCTAGCCTCGGAAGAGGATACTGTACCGTGTGAAGGATCGGGTTTACAGTCACCTTAAATTCCCCACAGATGCGAATTTTTTTCTGTTCCTCAGAGTTATTTTTCAATGTTTTTTTCATGACTGGAACGATGGGTGTTGCCCATTCGCTCCAATCTATTTTGGATAATACGCCTGCCTTTTCCAAATTCTTCAGCTCTGCCTCGACTGCCGGACGTATTGCGTATGGCACCGGTCTTGCCTTAAAAAATTTTGGAATTGCTGTATCTTCCACTTTTATTGAGGCGGTGATGCCTTTCAAGGTTCCTAGTTTCTCTTGAAACACTTCTTTGGCGTTGGCCAAGATGTCTTTTAATCGTTCAGGTATGATGTCATCATTGTTTTTTTCCTTACTGGTCACCGTCAGTGCCTGAATGGAGTGCCAGTCTAAACGTATCTTCCTTATCCATTCACGTCCCAACAACGGTGGACCACCATCTTGTAGAATGTATAAATACAACTTTTGTATTTCTTTGCCGTTGTATACCACAGGCACCCCTTTTTTTCCTTTGGGGTAGACTTTCTGCCCCGTATATGTTTTTAAGATAATGGATGTGTCTTTTAGAGGTATATGCGAAAATAGCCTCTCGTAATCTCGTCGATTTATTACGGTTAGAGCTGATCCTGTATCTAGCTCCATTTTAACTGGGGACCCTGCTATTGTGAGGGTAACCCAAATGGTTTGGTAATCCTCTTTGGCAAGTACATTATGTAATTTGAGACAGCTTAGTCTCTTGTTTCCGGAGTCGCTATCGCTATTCTGGTCTTCGGAGCTATTGTCCGTCATCATTTGTACCTTCCTGTACTTTTCTTTATTGATTTTTTGTTTTCTGTCAGTGGATTTATTTTGTCCAGATTGGCATACCCGTGCAATGTGTCCAATCTTACCACATTGCCGGCATGCTTTGCCCTTGAACCAGCAGTCCCTCTGGTTATGGGTGGATCTGCCGCAGCGATAACATCTTCCGAACTCCTGTGTCATTTTATGGGTGCCGAAGTCCTGTGTCTCTTGTTTTATCTCTGCAGCTCCTTTTGCTGCTGCTTCATATGATACAGCCATACTGAAAGCTTTGTCCAATGTTAAATCTTTTTCAGAAAGCAGTCTTTTTTGTGTTCCTTCACTTAAGAGACCGCAAACAAATTTGTCTCGAAGATAATCCGATAGTCCTGCTCCGAATTGGCAGTACTTTGATAGCTTTCTTAATTCGGTTAGGTAATCAGCATTACGTTCATTCTTGTGTTGATTTCTCTTGAAGAACTTGAATCGTTCCGCTATCAGCAGCGGTGTTGGGTTTAAATGCTCCTGCAGGGTATCAACAATTTCTTTAAAAGTCTTGTCCTTTGGTTTGGCTGGAGTGATTAAATTTCGTAACAGCCCGTATGTCTTCGCGCCCATTAAGTTCAGAAGTACTGAAGCTTTTTTTTCATCTGTTATTCCATTTGCAGTGCAATAAACCTCTACTCTTTCCACGTATGTGGTCCAATCTTCTATTTCGCCATCAATAGCCTCAATATTACCAGATTTAGGCATTTCAGAAAAGATATGGCGCTTCCCGCGCTTTTTTTTTTTCTCTCTGTAGCAACGATATGGCGCTTCCCGTGCTTTCCCGCCGCTGCTACCGATAACAACGCTGTTTTACTGTGGTTTCCGTTTATTCACTGTTGGAGACTCGTTCCCGACGGAGGTCTAAACGCTGACCTGCTTGCCGCGCCGGCTGTCTCTCGAGTGCACCCTCCCAGTCCGTTATTGCTTGCCTCCGATTTCGCTGCCTGTCTCAGCTGTAGAGCCCGCCGCTGGAGCTCCAGCCTGACGCCCAGGAAGGATTAGCGCAGTACCTGTCACCAGCTTGGCCAGCTGGTGAAACCACAGTTTCTCTTACTTCCTTGAGTCTTCTGGACGCTGGAGGAATCGATGTTCTTGAGGTGCTGCTGAATTGCAGGTAAGTCCGTTTCCACTTCGTCGCCACTGTAGTGTCCGTGTGTAGATAAAGACACTGAAGACAGGAGTTGGTTCATAGGTATTTACTAAGCAAGTCTGGGGGGGGTTTCTAAAGGATATACACAATACACAGGCTTATATAGCCCAAGTGGCAATTACTGGCATTACGCACACCTGGGGCTCTTAAAGGCACATACACCACAATTGCTCTTAAAGGCACATACACCACAGCATTCCCCCAGTCATGTTCAATTCCCAGAGAAATTCCTACCAGGCCACCCATGTCTGGAAGCTATTTGTTTCAGTGCAAGCTTTAAAAGCATCAAAAATTACTTCAGGACCAGTTAGACTAATCCCTGTAGACTATTCAAACATTAGCCAAGTATAGGAAAGCTCCAACAATGTGCACAATTGTACCAGCACCCAGAAGAAATAATCAAGCAACTAACCTGTAAGTAGTTCATGAACCCTTCAAATAGCACTGGTGGTGTTCCTTTAATGTACATTCAGCTGTGCGAGGTTAAGACAGGGTTTAGGCTGGAGTGTGGAGTTTGAAAATGCAATTTTGGCATCAAATCAGTGCTGCACACTGATTGTGTCATGATCTGCCTGCTCTGCATGCTGCTGGCAGTTGTTGGTTGCGCACAAACACCTTTACCAAGATGGCATCCAGCGCATTTCCTGTCGGAAGTGTCAGCGCGCATCTCCGACCCCATTTTTGAGTGTTAGGAGGCCGTGTACTGTCTAAAAATGGGCACTTATCCAGAGCCTGAACCAGGAAGTGTAAATTAGAATAGTTAATTCAATATCAATTCATGTACATAAAGCGAAATAAAGAGAGGGCAAGAAAGATGGGATTAAGAAAGAGAGATAAAAGAGATGGAAAGAAAAAGTTAAAAAAATTATTTACATTTTTTAATTGTTTAATATCTCCAATGTTAACTAAAATCTGAAGGAATGAGATTCCACACTTTTAAAAGTTAATTTTCAGTGCCAGAGAGGTTGCTTGGCACGATTAAAACTTATCAAGCCTTTAAAAATGTCGTTAAACTGTAGGCCGAGTTTCCCAGGGCTCGGGAAGCCCAGCACTTGTAGGGAGGCGAGAAGGGCCGGATCCATCAGGTGAGTGCCAGTCCAGCACTGCTTCTGGCCCAGGAGAAGCAGGAGTGCTTCCCCCTGGCCTCTCAAACAAACCTGCTGCCTGACCCACAGTCCGATCTCCCCCTCAACCTGCAATCTCCCTCTGACTTGGGATCCATCCGGACCTGCAATCTACCCCGACCCACGCTCTGATCTTCCGCCCCAACCCAGGTTGCGATCTCCCCATCCAACCCACAGTCCGATCTAGCCCTTGACCCACGATCTCCCCCCAACCCATGCTCCATCTCTGACCCGTGATCTATCCCCGATCCATGATCTGCCCCTGACCCATGCTCTGATCTCCCCACATTGCGGATCTCCCCCCCAGAACCATGATCTCTCCCTTCCTCACTCTTCTACACTCCCCAGCTGTGGCATTCTGTAGGGGGTGGCGGGTGTGGCGCGTGCGCCCAGTCAGTTATGCCCCTGACTGTTGGTGAGTGGTTTGAATCGCTCCCACGCCCCTGGGTTCTAGACACTGGACTTAGATATAGGCGGCGATACAAAAAAACTCCAGTAGACAAGCGGTTTGGATGTAAGAAAACCAAGATTTTATTAAAACAGAAGTTGAAACAGTCTTATGAGAAAATTACCAGTATAAAATACAGGCCAGTACAAAATAACTATACTTATGCAGGGAATGGGGAACACACGGCACATCGTGGGAAAACAATTACTTTAACAATCCCCTTATCCCTATCCCACCCCTATACCTAACTAGATTAAGCTATGAGGGGCCAGAATTCATGCTCACCAATCCAAAGCAAAGCCAACTGTAAACGAAAAACAGCTTTTGAGTTTTGGTTTTCTGTCCTCTTAGGTATCCTGTCGCCACGTGGTCTTCAGGGGCACGATGCTGGAGCTGCTGCTGCAATACACCATCTTCAAATATTAGTATAATAAATTATTCTGTTTTGTTTCAAGGATTTTATTAAACCATGTTATGAGTTACAACCCAGAAAGAATACATTTCTTTTGTTTGTTTTTCATTGAGTGAGACAAATGTACCAGAAACTGTATCTATCAAGTTGATTTTTATCTATATATTTTTATTGGTCACAGGACCAAAGAGAATGGAGCAATTTTCACCATTGCAGCTGGGTGGTAATATGGCTGAGCAGGTCACCCACCCATTGTAGAATCCTCTCGTTTTTCCTTCCATTGCAGATTCTTTAACAGGCGGGCAATCCACTCCACTGGAAAACCACCCAGCTGTGAAAATTACCCTCAATGTTTCCATTCATCTTTCATTTAGCTAAGAAGGACATGTCCTGGGAAACATAATCATCAGTTACAATTGTTTAAGTACACATCAGCAGTAAGCAAATTTACCCACCTCCAGCATGCATCAGGAAACGACTAGTATATTGCCCCCAATTTTCCATCCAAGTGGACAGTAAATCATGGGGCAACTTGATATATGGGTGGTGCTTGGATTGGAAATTGGTTGGAAGATGTGCACCCAGGGTTCAGTTGGGGGCCCACTTTTGTTTTCAGTATAGTTGATTTGGGCTTGGGCTCAGGGAGAAAAATCTCAAAATTGCTGGCAAACAAAAGTAAACGATTTGGCAAACAGTGAGGAGGACTGTAAAATACTTCAGGAAGACATAGACGTGTTAGTGGAATGGGCAGACAGGTGAGAGGTGCAATTTAATGTGGATTAGTATGCTATATTACATTTTAGGTGGGAAAAAAGAATGGGAGTATAAACTATGGAAAGATGCTGAAGGGTGTGGATAAACAGAGCATACAGCATAGATTCTCCAGGGTGATGCCAGGGATGTGGATCAATATTATCAGGAGAGACTTGAGAGATTTGGAATATTTAAAATGGGGTAGAGAAGGCTGAAAGTTTTTTTTTAAATTGAGAAGGGTTTTGAAAGAGTGAATAAGGAAAGGCTATTTCCTTTGTTTTGGGTGTGAATGATGAAGAGTTAGCAATTTAAAATTGCTGAGTGTGGTCATGAAAAAATTATTTACACAGAGGTTTGATAAAGCATGGAATGATTTGCCACAGGGAATGGTTGAGGCAGAGAACATTGCATCTTTTAAGGGAAATTTGTATATATATTTGAAGCCGATGAAGATACAAGGCCACAGGGAGAAAACGAGACAGTAGGTTTAGTTTTAGATTGCTCCAGCAAAAAGCCAGCACAGACCAAATGGCCTCCTTCTGTGCTGTAAATTTTGATTGGTTACAATTTTTTAATTATCAAGCACAAGTCTGAAGAAAAAAGAACTTGATATTTTAGTTTGTTTGCTGATTCAACATTTCTTTACAACAGATTTTCAGGCGTTTCACCTAATGGTGCCAGTATTTATTCAATTATTTGAAAGAATTAATTCTTTACTTCAAAATATAATCTGAGCTTCTTCAACAGGTGAGTTTCTGAAGCACCCTTCGAAACACACCAAAGTAACAAGGAGGGAAGGGGAGAAAATGGGATTTTTGTGGGTATTTATCCCATCTCCTGCTATTCTTTCAGTGGAAGATCAGCAGAAACACCGGATAAATGGTGTAAACAGTTGGTTACATAAAGTAAAATATTGCAGATGTTGGAAATCTGAAATATAAACAGAAAATTATGTAAACATTCAGCAGGTCAGGCAGCATCTGTGGAGAGAGGAAGATACGATCAACATTTTAGGTTGATGTGTTTTGACAAAAGATCATTGACCTGAACCGCTAACCATATCTTCTTCTCTCCACATATGCTGCCAGACCTGCTGAGTGTTTCCAGCATTTTCTGTTTTTCTTTTAAGCTGTTATTTACACAACTTCTCCAGGTTTTCCATTAATTTTCTGTTGAATTTATGGCAGGAGAACAGGGACCACAGTGGAAATTCTACCCCAATTATTGGCCAGTGAGTGGAGCTCTGCGCGTGGGTGAGGATTTTGAGGGCCGAGTCAGACTCAGCCCTGATGCAGGCATTTATCAAGGTTCCTACTGACACTCGAGGCTCATGCATGAATTATGACCACTTGTACACATGTACATAGCTCCTTTGTGCTAAGCTCATTGAGGGATGCAAGTAACTTCTTGTGGCTGAGCATCACACTCCAAATTCATTATGGTAACCCTGAAGAGCATTTTAACTTGTAATGGCCTTTATTGCTCGTATCTCATTTTCAACTTGAATGTATTGGATAGGCTTGATGAACTAGCTGGTCCATTCCTGTCTGTTATTTTGTATGTTCGTAGTTTTGTGTTTGTGGTAAATTAAACCATGAGACAAAATGTTCTTTTTAAACATCAAACAGTTGTTCAAAGCAGGATAATGAACTAGGAAAGACAGAAAAGAAAAATAGTGAATGTTGAAAATCTGAAATTAGGTTCTGATGAAGAGTCCCACCTAAAATATTAATTTATCTTATCTTTCAGATGCTGATTGATCTGCTATATATTTCCAGCATTATGTGCTTTCATTTTATGCTTATTCACAAACAGTGAAATATAGAATTGATCCCCTTCCGTAAAAGGGATCTGGAGATCTTTTATGCTTGTGCAATATGTGCTATATTCGCAGATCACTAATGAGTAGCCTCAAAATACAGGGCAGAAATATGGCCCAGATTCTGCTGTAGCAGAGCAGCATTTAACGGTGTCTGCTGTTAGACTTGTTCATGCAGGTTTAGGTTTACACATTTTTTGCAGGGCAAGTTGCTGAAAGTGCAAACTGATAACGGTGGAGTGAGGAAAACAGGGCAGCTGGGACCTGAGTGAACAGGGATTGCAACTGTGCATCTCCTTAACCAATCAGATTGAAGGATTGTGAAATTAACAGCATAAGGACTGAGAATAAAGTGTAAATTCATTGTGAATTCAATGTCAAATCAGGTACAGAATGATTGGCTTGAGAGAGAGAGAAAGAAAGACAGAAAGGAAAAGTAAAAATCAAAATTAATTTGACATTTAAAAAATTTCCAACAGCAATTAATACCTGAAAGAATGAAACTCCACCCTTGTAATAGTTAATTTTCAGTGCCAGAGAGGTTGATTGGCTGTAATTAACAATTATCACATTGTTAAAAGTGTATTTACACTTGTAATGACAAGACTTAACTTTCTGTAGTGGATTTAGTTCGTATCTACCATGCAAATACAGCAACCTCATTCAGAACCAGGCTGAATATAGAAAGTTCAGAGGGGAAGTGAAAAAGGAAATAAGAGGGGCAAAGAGAAAGTATGAGAATAGATTGGCAGCTAACATAAAAGGTAATCCAAAAGTCTTCTATAGGCATATAAATAGTAAACGGGTAGTAAGAGGAGGAGTGGGGCCGATTAGGGACCAAAATGGAGACCTACGCATGGAGGCAGAGGGCATGGCTGAGGTACTAAATGAGTACTTTGCATCTGTCTTTACCAAGGAAGAAGATGTTGCCAAAGTCATAGTGAAACAGGAGGTAGTTGGGATAATGGATGGGCTAAAAATTAAAAAAGAGGAGGTACTAGAAAGGCTGGCTGTACTTAAAGTAGACATTTCACCAGGACCAGATGGGATGCATCCCTGGGTGCTGAGGGAAGTAAGGGTGGAAATTGCAGAGGTACTGGCCATAACCTTCCAATCCTCCTTGGATACGGGGATGGTGCCAGAGGACTGGCGAAATGTTACACTCATGTTCAAAAAAGAGTACAAGGGTAAACCCAGCAACTACAGGCTAGTCAGTTTAACCTTGGTAGTGGGGAAGCTTTTAGAAATGATAATGCAGGACAAAATTAACTGTCACTTGGGCAAGTGTAGATTAGTTAAGGAAAGCCAGCACGGATTTGTTAAAGGCAAATCGTGTTTAACTAACTTGATTGAGTTTTTTGATAAGGTAACAGAGAGGAGTGATGAGTGCAATGCAGTTGATGTGGTGTACATGGACTTACAAAAGGCGTTTGATAAAGTGCCACATAATAGGCTTGCCAGCAAAGTTGATGCCCATGGAATAAAAGGGACAGTGGCAGCATGGATACAGAATTGGGAAACAGAGAGTAGTGGTGAGCGGTTGTTTATCGGACTGGAGAAAGGTACACAGTGGTGTTCCCCAGAGGTTGGTACTAGGAGCACTGCTTTTCTTGATTTATATTAATGACTTGGACATGGGTGTACAGGGCACAATTTCAAAATTTGCAGATGACACAAAACTTGGAAGTATAATGAACAGTGAGAAGGATAGTGATAGACTTCAAGAGGACATAGACAGGCTGGTGGAATGGGCAGACATGTGGCAGATGAAATCTAAAACAGAAAAGTGCAAAGGGATATATTTTGGTAGGAAGAATGAGGACAGGCAATGTAAACTAAAGGGTACAATTCTAAAGGGGGTGCATGAACAGAGAGGCCTGGGGGTTTATGCACACAAATCATTGAAGGTGGCAGGGCAGGTTGAGAAAGCAGTTAAAAAAGCAGATAGGATCCTGGGCTTCATAAATAGAGGCATAGAGTACAAAAGCAAGGAATTTATGATGAACCTTTATAAAATGCTGGTTCAACCTCAGCTGGAGTACTGTGTCCAATTCTGAGCACCACACTTTAGGAATGATGTGAAGGCCTTAGAGAGGGTGCAGAAAAGATTTACAAGAATGGTTCCAGGGATGCGGGACTTCAGTTACATCAATAGACTGGAGAGGCTGAGATTGTTCTCTTTAGAGCAGAGAAGGTTGAGAGGAGATTTGACAGAGGTGTTCAAAATCATGAGGGGTCTAGGCAGAGTAGATAGAGAGAAACTCTTCCCATTAGCAGAAGGGTCGAGAACCAGAAAACAGAGTTTTAAGGTGATTTGCAGAAAAAACAAAGGCAACATGAGGAAAAACTTTTTTATGCAGCGAGTGGTTAGGATCTGGAATTCACTGCCTGAAAGGATGGTGGAGGCAGATTCAATCATGGCTTTCAAAAGGGAATTGGATAAGTATCTGAAGGAAAACATTTGCAAGGCTGCGGGGGAGTAGGACTAGATAAAGTGCTCTTGCAGAGGGCCGAAAGGCTTCCTTCTGTGCTGTAACCATTCTATGATTCTATGATTCATGAAATTCAATGCATGTCAATGGTGCGGCAGACAGCAAAAAGCCGTTTTTGCGAAGCTAATGGCAGAGCGGCATAACTCGGACAGCAACTTTTGGATATTCACATTTAACCGCACATCTACCTGAAGTTGCTGTACCACTTACACATAAATAATAGTGAATGCCATTAGCCTCGGGATTATTTTGACAGCAAAATCTGGTCAAATGTGTTTTCCTTATACTCTTGAGTTCCAACTGGAACTCAGCTGTTAGAATATAATCCCCTGTATTTTAGACAAAATAAAATAATTATCTGTATTAACTCTTGGGTACATTTTCTAAATTAAACAGATGATTAACATTCAGAATGCAAAGGGCACTTAATCCCATTACAGTTTCACACAATTTAATTAACATTCTTATAGACAAATCTAGTGGACTTTATTAAGCTAGTCATTTCCAATTGTAAACACTGTAGGGAAATCTTTTTTGTGAGCTATTATATAACCACCCACAACTTTCTTTTCCGATGTTACTATTCTATTTTCTAGACTGTATGCACATTTGAATCACATTGTGCCTGTTTTTGCCCAGTGCGTTAGATTTTTTGGTTGGATTGACTGCTCTTTTTGCATTTGTTTTTCTGGCAAACTTTCCTTCCTTATTTTTGTTTGATGCTAGCATTTCACATCATACAAATGGTGAAGTTGGGTATTCATTTACAAGTTTTGAACGTGCTATGTGCTTTAGATGAGTAAAATACATTCATGAGGGCTGTAGGGGGTGGTGTTTTGAGTCAGCTTTGCCCCTGACTGTTTTGAGCAGTTTGAATCACTCCCACACCCTTTGGTTCTGGACTCTGGACTTAGGTACAGGCTGCGATACAAAATTGGAGTAGACAACTGGTTTGGTGCAAGAAAACTGTGTTTTATTAGAGTCACAATAAAATTATACACTTAGATTACTGGAGTAGTTACAGACATTCAAGAGTACACTTAATTAAGAATGGGGAACACATGGCACAACAAGGGAAAGTCACATTAATAATCCCCCTACCCTTGTCCCACCCCCAATATCTCACTAAATTGTACTAAAAAGAGCCAGGGATCATGCTCACCAATAAGGGTTTCTTGACAGTTCGAATCCTGTCAGTTAAGCTGGTTGCGTTTTTGGGGTTCGCTCTTTGTGTCCTTTGGGGCCGGCCGTCTCCACATGGTTCTAGTCTTAGAATCTGCGAAGGTTCTTCAGTTGGGTGGAGTCCGCTGATGCGGTTTGGGCGCGGTTGTGGATTTGTCTGATAAGTACCCACTTTTCTTAGTTAGAAATAGGGAGAGTAAAGTCTTTGTTGGGTACCTTAGCTTGTAAAGTGGAAAATTTCGGGTTTTGTTCTTCCAGTGGTGGTCTGGTCATCGGGTTTTGTTACGGTTGGGGTTCGGTTGGCCGTCTTCGGTATCGGCTCGGTCGCGGTGGCCTAGATCATTACCTGTGTAGTGGTAATGATCTGAAGGTATGGTTAACCCGGCCCTTTTTGTACTGCGGTGCTCGTGGTCAGTCCTCATGTCGGGCTGCGGTTGCGGCCTTGTTGTCTTCGGTCGAGACTGCCCCACCGTGCCCCCTCACCGTGATGTTGCGTGAGTTTTCCTGTTGGTTTCCGAATGATGATGCAGGGTGGTGTTGTGTCCTTGGTTACCGGTGGGCCTATAGTTATACTGTTTTTGAGTTTGTTATCTGCGCGCCAAATCAGGGTTAGTTCTTTGTCCGATTTTTGACGGGCTCGTTAAGGTGATTATAGCCAATCACCTTAACTGGTATTTGGGCGGTTGTCTCATTGCTAAATGGCTTTAATGTCTTGGGTGTTTGTTCTGCATAATGTAAATCGGTGTCTTCCTGGCTTGGTAGCTTATTTGAACTGTAAGCGATTATTTATGCATACTTTTGATGGGCTTTAGTTTTGTGCAAGATTAAGGCCTAGAAATTGAGTTTGCGCTGCGCCGGGGCTTAATGCTGGAAATTTAGCGCTGGTGCTAAGTCGTGCTGCGCGTGCCAAAAATTCAGTAGCGCCGCGCCCAAACGGCTGCCGGCGCTACTGAAGGCTGTTTGCGCCTGAAAACTGGCGCTACGCGCCGCATTGCGGCGCTATGCTGGCGCTGCAGCGCCCGATGCGGTGCGGCAGGCTCGGGAAGTGCAGGCCTCCTCCTTCAGTTAAGGAGGAGCTGCCTGCACCCGCCCGCTGGCTGGTTAAATCGCCACAAAAATGAGCCCGGCACCTCGGGGAAGTGCCGGGCTCGCAGCCGAGAAGCATCTGTTCCGCGGGGGGGGGGTGGGGGAGTCCGGGGAGGGAGGTGCGGGCAGGCGGCCGGCGGGAAAGCGGCCGGCCGCCGCTCCACCTTTATGCGCCGGCGCAAAGTCGTGTAAGACTCTGTTGCCAGAGTCTTAGTTGCGGCTGCCACAGGCGAGGCGGCCGCAACTGAATTTCGGCGCTGGGGCCCATCACCACGGCAACCGGGACGCTGCGCACACCGATGACGTCATCGGTGCCGGCGCAGCGCTACCGGTGTAACGCCGATGTTGGGCCCTAGTCAATTTCAAAACCGGCTGTAAGTCCAGCGCAATGCCCTCTAGGGCCCAAAATGGGTGCTAAGCCCACTCAATTTCTAGGCCTAAGTCTTTTCCTGGGTTGATTTGTTTAAAGGGAAGAGTGCGTGTTCTGTCTCCTCCAGTTGTCTGGTTCCGAAATAACAAATCATAGCTGTCTCCCACAGGCCCAGGCATGTCAAGTTTTGAGTTTTTGAACTTGACATCCAATCTGCAGGGCCCTGCTTTAACCTTGCAGTTTTTGCCATAGAGTCCAAAAGCCATTCTATTCAGGGTTCCCTTATCGATAATTTGTCCTTCAGGGTCTCTTATTAATAACTTGGGAAATGTGGGAATTTTGAGAATCCTACACTCCCCCCTATGATACTGAAACTCGCTTCAAATATCATACTTACAAAGATGAGCAAAATTCCTGACCCTCCATAGCCAATCTTCCCTGTAATTGCCTATCTAAAAATCCCATGTCACACACATCCCCCATTCTTTAAAAAATGTAGTGTACATAAGTATACATAGGCGAAATACAGTTATTTACACACATCCAAGCATGGAGGGGGTCCAACACCCCTGCATCACTTGGTACACATATCTCTTTATTAAAAATAACACATCAACGTCTTTATTAAAATAACAAACCACACAAAAAAACAACAATCTTTATTTCAAAAATACA
The DNA here is from genome assembly GCF_052327205.1 of Somniosus microcephalus. Classification (NCBI taxonomy): domain Eukaryota; kingdom Metazoa; phylum Chordata; class Chondrichthyes; order Squaliformes; family Somniosidae; genus Somniosus; species Somniosus microcephalus. The sequence goes on from NC_140988.1 coordinate 198,497,978, forward strand.
AAAATAAAAGATTCAAACAGGTGTATCCGTTTCCATCTTAACATAATGCTCCTTCCAAGTCCTTTTGTTTCAGAATTCTAGTGTTTTGCCTTTTAACTCGTAGAATTTCCTAAACATCTCTCTTAATGGGGCTTGGTATAACTGTTCTGTCTCTGTGGGGCACCACTCAGGTAAGTGTACCTCTGTAAGGTTTAGAATCACAGAAGCTACCGCGTAGTGTACCCCCTGGTATAGCACCTTTTCGGTCGGCACTAGTACCAGCCTATTCCCTGGTCCCTTGGTGGTGGCAGGGCACCTCTCTATGTATGCCCTTGCTGCCTGGGTCGTGGGCAGGGGCTTTTGGGCGCATGCCACGAGTTCAGTGGCTTGAATTGGGGTTGGGGAGTGTGGGACTATGCAAGTGTGTAGGTGGGAATCCCTTTCCACCCCTTTCCCATTATCCTGCCATGATGCAGAAAAGATGATGGATATGCCCGTGGGCCAGGCCCTTTGCGACCCCCACATGCAGACATAAATTCCCTGTTCCAACTCCCACCACTTATCCCAGCATACACTAGCTCCCCCTTGGGTCCCTGTGATCGTCTGGTAGGTTTCGTTCCCCAGTCGTTCCCAGTCAGCTGTATGGCCCCCCATGTCTCTGCTCAGCTTCCTGAGCCACCACCACCTTCCCAGGGGAATCTGTCCGCTGCAGGTCAGGCACACGCGTTTCCCCTCAATGACCCCAATCCGTGTGGCCACAACCTGTATGCTGGGGCGGGGGGGGCGGCCTCCCCGTAGGTGAACCTGGTCTGGCTGGAGTACCGGGTGGAGTTAGATCCCAGCCACCCTGGCCATCTTCCCTCATGGGAATAGATAGCGAGCTCCTTCACGCCTCATTCGCCGCCCGCAGCAGTCACAACTGGTGCTCTCTCTCCTGAGCATCCAAAAATGTGGGAGTCCTCCACGTCACCTCGGCTCCCAGTGCTCATTCCTATCAGGGCGAGTAGGAGTATGCCCCCCTTCATTTCAAAATCCCTTCTGTAAGGAGACACAAGAGCATATAGCCAGGTCCCAAGAAGATTCTCTGGCTTGGGTAAAGCATAGTCGAGTCTTGCAACCTCGACTCAATACAAACACTCTTAAAACAATAACACTTAAACTACCAATCACCTTGTTTAAAAGTAAACTAAAACACCCAAACTTAACAATCCCAAATTTACATTAAAGAAGCTATGTACATCCGCTGCCCGTCTGCGAGCGGCCAGGCTAATCCCTGTTCGGGCTGCAGCACACTACTCCCTTCGGTGTGGCTGCCCTCTCCTGTCCTTTTGGTCCCTCGCAGCCTGCGGCTGCTGGCTGGGAACCTCTGTCCTCAGATCGATCCCTGACTTGAGAGGCTGCCCATTTAAACTGGGGAGCCGGTGACCACGGTTCCTTTGGCCATGGCATTCATGGGGAACTTCTAGGGGCTTTGGCTGGGGGGGTTTTCTGGCTGGTGGATCTTTAGGATGAGCCATTGCCCCCTCCTGTGCGGTCTGTGAACTTTCCACTACCGCTTGCTGGGGATTTTTATCCTCAGGTTTTTCCTCTCCTAAACCTGTGCTAGGGGCAGGCAACTCTACGCAGCCGGATGCTGCAGGCTGATGGTCCTTGCCCTTACATCCCACCTCTCCTAAACCTGGGTTAAGAGCGGGTAACTCTCTGCAGCCTAATCCTGCAGGCTGAGGGTCTGCGCACCCAGGTCCCACCTTGTCTAAGTCCCAGATGAGTGGGGGAGTGTCCCAAATGGTGGGTGGGATGGCCCTTCCCTTAAAACAAGCCACTGCACCTGCCTGTGCAGTCTGTGAGTTTGCTCCTGCTGCAGACTGAGCATTTTGATCCTCAGACCTTGCTCTAACTGGCTGTGCCCTTCTCTCGGGCTTAAACAAATTACATTGATTAATGTGGAACCATTTGATGGGCCGAGGCATCTTTATGGCGTATACCATGGGGCTCGCCTTGTCTACAATGCTGTAGGGCCCCATGTATAACGGTTCTAGACTTCCTACCCGAGCAAAATTCCTAACCATATCTTGATCCCCTATCTCCCACTTGTGGTGTGTTTGGGGTTCTAACAGCAATCGGTTACTCCGATGCTGCTTTCCCATGTTCCCAGCTGCCTGACCGTGGACCTGTTTAAGGTGCTCAAATAGGTTCCTGGCGAAACTGTCCCGGTTCACCTCCCTGAGCTGACCTTCTGTGAGCACCAGGGCTAGTACATGGGTGGGGGTCCGCATAACTCTGCCAGTCATCAGCTTGTGTGGGGAATACCCCGTGCCTTTTGACTGGCTGGCTCGGATCCCCATCAGGACCAACGGTAGGACGTCCACCCATTTTCTAGGTGAGTCTACCGTCTCTTTCCTGAGCCTTTATTTCAAGGTCCTGTTCATCCTCTCCACAATCCCTGAGGACTGTGGGTTATGTGCAACGTGCCATTTCCCCTCAATGCCGAGTACCATAAGGGTATTCTGCATGACCTGCCCAGTAAAATGACTCCCTTGGTCGGACTCCACATACTTTGATAGCCCCCATCACGAGAACACTTCCCTAACCAGGATCCTGGCTGTTCCCAGAGCTGTGGCCGTTCAGCAGGGGAAGGCTTCTACCCACTTTGTGAACACATCTACCAGGACTAGGCAGTACTTATAGCCTCCCTGGGCAGTGAGTAAGGGCCCGATGTAGTCGACCTGGATTGACTGCCATGGTCCCTCTACCCTCCTGATGTGTCCCATAGGTACCTTCCTTTTGTGGGGGTCAGGGTTGTTAGCAGCACACACCAGACAGCTGGCAGAGAACTCGCGGATATCTTCCCTAAGTCCTGGCCACCATCCCGCCTGTTCCACCCGCTGCCAGGTGGTCTCAGGCCCGGGATGCCCCGCTCCTGGACCCTCATGGGCCAGTTGAAGGAATTCCCTCCTGTGCTGCTGTGGTACTACCCATTGTTCTCCCCTAAACAGCATGCCTTCCTTCACAGAGAGGGCTGCTGTGCTGTAAGGGCCCTCTACCCTTCTCCCCTCAGCCACTGCACTGAGGACTGCCTTGAGGACGGGGTCTTGGGATTGGACCGTCTTAAGGTCCGGGGCTAAAGCTACCCCTGCACTCCTTTGGGTCTCATTCCTACCCATGACTGCTGCTATAGGACTGGACCCATATTGGTCCCAGAAAGTGCCTGTACGGGCACCCTCCTTAGCTAGCACCTCAGCCTGCTGGTTGCCCTTACTACGGGGTTCTGTGGACGAATGGGCTTTCAACTAATGGATGAAAACCTCCCCTTCCTCCCCCACTGCTGCTAAGATTTTCTCCAGCAGGGGTTTCACTGTGAGGGGTCTCCCGTCAGCGGAGGTGTATCTGCGGCGGGACCAGATGGCCAGGTACTCCATACAAGAATTGCATGTGAACATGCTCTCCAAGAAAATCGTGTATGGGTTGGGTAGATTTCGGGGTGTGTAACAACATACACTGCCGTGGACATTTCAGCCTGCTGGGCGCTCATGGTGCTGGGGAGCTTATTTGCCAGGGCAACATTTGCCGCTGGGTCATAAACTCCACACCCTGTGAGTCGCTCACCAGCAGATACTGTGCTAGAGCCATCCACATAGATTTCGCTGCCTGTGGGGTGTATCCCGGCCCGCAAACCTATGTCTACTTCCCAAACCCCTTCTATGGCAAACCGTTGGGCTGTTCCAGGAAATACCAAGTTAGTTGCTTTTACGCCCGTGTATAAGAAGACACAGACTGCGGAGAACGGTACAATAGGTGTTTACTCAACGTGGCTCAGACTGCAACTGATCTGTACAGATTACTACTCAGCATTATATAGAGGTGTGGTCACTGCCGGTACTACAGTATACATGAGCTGTAAAAAGTAGTTGCCCCTTAAAGGTACATACATTACAATTCCTCCCCTTTTAGATTAACAGTACCATAACACTCATTTAACAATTAAATATCAAACTAATTACAATTAACACTTTTAACATGCAACATTAGCTGAAAATCGTCTACTTATAAATTCAGTCTTTGGGGAGGCTTCCTGATCCTTTCTGGATAGCGCCTTTCCCGAGTGTCTTGCTCTTGGTGCAGAAGCGATTCTGACCCCCTGTCGTCGGTTGGTTCATCAGCTTCCGATGCTATTGTTTCTGGGGTAGATGCTACCTGTACGTCGGGTTCATCACCAGGTACGTATGGGCGAGGCATGGGGTTGATTTGTTCCTGTGACTCTAGGATCTGGTCAGCATGGCGTCTCACGATGCTCTCCCCAACGTCCACTGTGTACATTAGTGGGCCCTGCCATGTGCATATCGTTCCTGGCTGCCATTTTTCTGTTCGGCAGTCGTGGGCCAAGACTGGTTGCCCTACATTGAAGCTCCTTGTTGGCTTCTCATGGATGTGCTGGAGTTGCTTACTCTCAACATCTCTTCGTACGTTTGGTCTGAGCAAATCCAGGCGAGATCTTAACCTTTGGTTAAAGAACATCATGGCTGGGGCCTGGTTGGTGACTGCGTGTGTCGCATTCTGGTAGGCGAACAGGAAATTGTCCACCTTGTGCTGCAGCGGAATGTTGTCATTGTACATAGCCTTTATTGCCTTCTTAAAGGTTTGTACGGACCTCCCAGCCAATCCATTTGTGGCTGGGTGATACGGGGCGGATGTGTAATGCCTTACCCCATTCTTTTTCAAGAACCTCCGGAACTCTTCGGACACAAACTGTGGTCTGTTGTCGGAGCAAATCTGTTCTGGCAAGCCATTCCAGGCAATAATGGTCCGTAGGGCTGCAATAGTTTTCTCCGTGGTGGTGGAGGACATTTTGATGACCTCAGGCCATTTCGAGTGCACATCCACGGCTATTAAAAACATTGAGTCCATGAATGGACCAGCAAAATCAATATGCACCCGTTGCCGTGGAGATGAGGGCCACTCCCATGGGTGTAGAGGGGCCTGTGGTGGTGCATTTTGCACTTTCTGACATCCTGAGCAGCTCTTGGTCAGGTCCTCGATTTGTTTATCGATTCCCGGCCACCACACATAAGCCCTGGCTAGGCTTTTCATTTTTACCCCTCCCAGATGAACCTCATGAAGCTCATTGAGCACTCTATCCCTTAACTTGGGTGGAATTACCACTCGGGATCCACACATCAAGGTCCCCCGGCACACTGACAGCTGTTCTCTCCTTGTCGAGAATGCTGGCAACTGTGAGTCGCCATGTGCTGGCCATCCCTTCACCGTCAAATCATATACCTGAGACAGTGTCGGGTCATTTCGGGTTTCCTTTTCGATACAAGCATTAGTTACCGGTAGGTATTCAACTATAGTCGAATGGAATATTTCGACAGGATCCACTGCTGGTGCTTCCTCTGCAGTAGGCATTGGCAGGCGTGATAGCCCATCAGCATTTCCATGCTGTTTCGTGCCCTTATATTCAATCTCATAGTGGTGTGCCCCTAGAAAAAGTGACCATCTTTGTAGTCGTTGCGCAGTCATCACCGGAACGCCCTTCTTCGGATTAAAAATGGAGACAAGAGGCTGGTGATCAGTCAGCAAGGTGAATTTCTGCCCGTGCAGATAGTGATTGAACTTTTTCACTCCCCACACTAGGCTAAGGGCCTTCCTGTCAATCTGGGTGTAGTTACGCTCGGCTGGGGTTAGTGATCGTGACGCAAAGGCTATTGGCCTCTCTGAGTCTTCCAAGAATTTGTGCAACAGGACCGCTCCAATGCCGTAGGGTGACGCATCACATCCCAACAGAATTGGTAATGCTGGGTTGTAATGGGCCAATACCTCTTTCGATCACCCCAGTTTGCAGTAGGGTGTCCAGTGGGTGCAGTATTGTAGACAAATTTGGCAAGAACTTATGGTAGTAGTTTACCAGCCCGAGGAACGACCTCAGTTGTGACACATTTTCCGGTGCTGGAGCCTTGACTACTGCCTCAATCTTCTCTGGGGACTTATGTAACCCCTCTTTATCAATAACGTGGCCACAATATGAGATTTGTTTTCTAAAAAACTCGCATTTGGGGCGGTTAGCTCGGAGCCCATATTCCTGCAATCTAGTGAGCACCTGCTCCAGGTTGGCAAGGTGATCACTGTCATTTTCGCCCATGACCAGGATGTCGTCCAAATAACACTGGGTCCCTGGGATCCCTTGCAGGACTTGTTCCATTGCCCCCTGCCAAATAGCCGGAGCTGATGCTACCCCGAATACCAGCCGGTTGTATTGGTAGAGACCTTTATGGGTGTTGATTGTGAGGTATTTTTTTGATGCTTCTTCTACCTCCATTTGCAGATACGCCTGGGCCAGATCAATCTTAGTGAAACGTTTCCCTCCAGATAGCGAGGCGAAAATATCTTCAATCCGCAGAAGTGGATATTGTACGGTGTGAAGGATCGGGTTCACTGTTACCTTAAAGTCCCCACAGATGCGAACCTTCTTTGGTTCCCCAGGCGTGCTGCTCAACGACTTTTTCATCACAGGGACGATGGGTGTAGCCCACTCGCTCCAGTCTACCTTGGACAGTACACCTGAACGTTCCAGACTCTCCAGCTCTGCTTCGACAGCTGGGCGGATCGCATAAGGTACCGGTCTGGCCTTAAAATTTTGGGCTTGCGTTTTCCTCAATTTTAATCATCGCTTTCATGCCTTTTAGTGTTCCGAGTCCTTGCTGGAACACTTCTTTCACGTCAGTTAGGATCTTTGACAGTCGCCCAGGTGTGACGTCGTCATCCTTTTTGTCAGCCACAGTCAGTGCCTGTATGGAATGCCAATCCAGTTGTATTTTCCGGATCCATTCACGTCCCAGTAATGGTGGTCCTCCATCTTGCAATACATACAGGTCTAGTTTTGGTGTTTCCTTACCGTTATATATATGGGGGGGGAGGTTTTAAGAGAGCGAAACATAAAAACGACAGCGGAGAAGGCAATAGAGCACGGTACCAGTGGGGGAATTAAAAACCAGAGCATGTCAGGAAGGGACAGAATGTATAATGATAAAGGTAAAGTAGTGAAAGGGGTAAAAGCAGGAATAAATTGTCAGAAAACATATTTGAAAATTCTTTATCTGAAGGCACGCAGCATTCGTAACAAAATTGATGAGTTGACGGTACAAATAACTACACATGGGTATGATCTGGTGGCCATTACGGAAACATGGCTGCAAGATAATCATGACTGGGAACTAAACATACAAGGGTATTTGACAATTAGGAAGGACAAACAGGAAGGGATGGGAGGTGGGTTTGCTATGTTAATCAAGGATGGAATCACTGCAATAGTCAGAAATGATATTGGGTCAAAGGATCAGGATAGTGAAATAGTTTGGGTGGAGATAAGGAATAATAAGGGGAAAAAGTCACTAGTGGGCGTAGTCTATAGGCCTCCTAACAGTTGCAACGCTGTTGGTCGGAGTATAAATCAGGAAATAGTTGGGGCTTGTAATAAGGGAACAGCTATAATCATGGGGGATTTTAACATTCATATTGACTGGACTAATCAAATTGGGCATGGCAGCCTTGAGGAAGAGTTCATAGAGTGTATTAGGGACAGGTTCCTTGAGCAGTATGTAACTGAACCAACCAGGGGGCAGGCAATCTTAGATCTGGTACTGTGTAATGAGACAGGATTAATAAAAAATGCCCTAGTAAAGGATCCCCTTGGAATGAGTGACCATAATATGGTTGAATTCCAAATTCAGTTTGAGGATGAGAGAGTTAGATCTCAAAGCAGCGTACTGAGCTTAAATAAAGGAGACTATGAAGGTATGAGAGTAGAATTGACTAAAGTGGACTGGGCAAACAGATTAACATGTAAGACGGTACAAGAGCAGTGGTCTACATTCAAGGAGATATTTCACATCTTTCAAGATAAATATATTCCACTGAGGAAAAAGGGGAATCAAAAAAAAGACAGCCATCCGTGGCTTAGTAAAGTAATAAAGTATAGTATCCGACTGAAAACAAGGGCATATAAAGTAGCCAAATCTAGTGGGAGGATAGAAAATTGGGAAGCATTTAAAAGCCAGCAAACAATAACTAAAAGATTAATTAAGAAAGGGAAGATAGATTATGAAAGTAAACTAGCAAAAAATATTAAAACAGATAGCAAGAGTTTCTACAGCTATATAAAAAGAAAAAGGGTGGCTAAAGTGAACGTTGGTCCCTTAGAGGATGGGACGGGGAAACTAATGGTGGGGAACATGGAGATGGCAAAGACGCTGAACAAATATTTTGTATCAGTCTTTACAGTAGAGGACACTAAAAATATCCCAACACTGGACAAACAGGGGGCAATGGGGGGGGGGGAGGAGCTAAACACGATTAAAATCACTAAGGAGATGGTACTCAGTAGAGTAATGGGACTTAAGGCGGATAAATCCCCCGGACCTGAGGGCCTACATCCTAGTGTCTCGAGAGAAGTGGCGGTAGGGATTGTGGATGCATTGGTGATTATTTTCCAGAACTCCCTGGACTCAGGGAAGATCCCGGCAGATTGGAAAACTGCTAATGAAACACCCTTATTTAAGAAGGGAAGTAGACAAAAAGCTGGAAACTATAGACCAGTTAGCCTAACATCTGTGGTTGGCAAAATGTTGGAGTCCATTATTAAGGAAACAGTAACAGAGCTTTTCGATAAACATAATTTAATAGGAGTCAGCATGGTTTTATGAAGGGGAAGTCATGTTTGACAAATTTGCTTGAATTCTTTGAGGATGTAACATGCAGGGTGGATAAAGGGGAACCAGTGGATGTAGTGTATTTGGAATTCCAAAAGGCATTTGACAAGGTTCCACACAAAAGATTACTGATCAAGATAAGAAATCACGGGATTGGGGGGAATATACTGGCATGGGTGGAAGATTGGCTATCTAACAGAAAACAAAGAGTTGGGATAAATGGTTCATTCTCGGGCTGGCAATCAGTAACTAGTGGTGTTCCGCAGGGGTCAGTGCTGGCACCCCAACTCTTTACAATCTATGTTAACGATTTGGAGGAAGGGACCGAGAGCAACATATCTAAGTTTGCCGATGATACAAAGATGGGAGGGAAAGCAGTGAGTGAGGAGGACATAAAAAACCTGCAAAAGGACATAGACAGGCTAAGTGAGTGGGCAGAGATTTGGCAGATGCAATATAATGTTGGAAAGTGTGAGGTTATGCACTTTGGCAGAAAAAAATCAAAGAGCAAGTTATTATCTAAATGGAGAGAAACTGCAAAGTGCTACAGTACAAAAGGATTTGGGGGTCCTGGAGCATGAAACACAAAAAGTTAGTATGCAGGTGCAGCAGGTGATCAGGAAGGCCAATGGAATCTTGGCTTTTATTGCAAGGGGGATGGAGTATAAAAACAGGGACGTCTTGTTGCAGTTATACAGGGTATTGGTGAGGCCACACCTGGAATACTGCGTGCAGTTTTGGTTTCCATATTTAAGAAAAGATATACTTGCTCTCGAGGCGGTTCAGAGAAGGTTCACTCGGTTGATTCCGGAGATGAGGGGGTTGACGTATGAGGAAAGGTTGAATAGGTTGGGACTCTACTCATTGGAGTTCAGAAGAATGAGAGGCGATCTTATCGAAACATATAAGATTGTGAGGGGGCTTGATCGGGTGGATGCGGTGAGGATGTTTCCACTGATGGGTGAGACTAGAACTAGGGGGCATAATCTAAGAATAAGTGATGGTGTGGAGATGCCGGTATTGGACTGGGGTGGACAAATGTAAGAAATCACACAACAACAGGTTATAGTCCAACAGCTTTATTTGAAATCACAAGCTTTCGGAACGCTGCTCCTTCGTCAGGTGAAGTGGAGAAATGCATAAAAACACAACTTATAGAGTCAGAGAATAATGTCAGATGTTTACAGGTAATCTTTCTAACTGCCATTTATCACACCTCGGCAGAGAGATAATCACAGCAATCAAAGGTGTAAATGGTGTCCAAACAGGTCAGTCAGGAAAACATTACATCAAAGAACAATGAGGTGGGGTCACAAGGGGTCAAATGTTGCAGGTGCTGGGTCTGTATGAAAAACAGAAAAACAGACAAAAAACATTTTTTTTGCTGGAAATCACAGCAGGTCCGGCCGCATCTATGTGGAGAGAACAAGCCAATGATGACTCGATTCTGGATGACCCTACATCAGGTGGGGTTACATGTAGCGTGATATGAATCCAAGATCCCGGTTCAGGCCGTCCTCATGGGTGTGGAACTTGGCTATCAGTTTCTGCTCGATGATTTTGCGTTGTCGTGTGTCTCGTAGGCCGCCTTGGAGAATGCTTACCCGAAGATCAGAGGCTGAATGTCCTTGACTGCTGAAGTGTTCCCTGACTGGGACGGAACACTCCTTCCTGGCGATTGTTGCGCGGTGTCCGTTCATCCGTTGTCGCAGTGCCTGCATGGTCTCGCCGATGTACCATGCTCCGGGGCATCCTTTCCTTCAATGTATGAGGTAGACAACGTTGGCCGAGTCACATGAGTATGTACCATGTACCTGGTGGGTGGTGCCCTCACGTGTGATGATGGTATCTGTGTTGATGATCTGGCATGTCTTGCAGAGATTGCTGTGGCAGGGTTGTGTGGTGTCGTGGTCGCTGCTCTCCTGAAAGCTGGGTAATTTGCTGCGAACGATGGTCTGTTTGAGGTTAGGCGGCTGTTTGAAGGCGAGTAGTGGAGGCGTGGGGATGGCCTTAGCGAGGTGTTCGTCGTCATCGATGACATGTTGAAGGCTGCGAAGAACATGGCGTAGTTTCTCTGCTCCGGGGAAGTACTGGACGACGAAGGGTACTCTGTTGGTTGTGTACCGTGGCTACCTTTTCAAAACTGAGATGAGGAGAAACTTCTTCACTCAGAGGGTAGTAAATCTATGGAATTTGCTTCCCCAGAGAGCTGCAGAAGCTGCAACATTAAATAAATTTTAAATGGAGATAGACAGTTTCCTAGCAGATAAGGGAATTAGGGGTTACGGGGAGAGGGCAGGGAAGTGGACGTGAGTCTAGATTTGGATCAGCCATGATCCTATTGAATGGCGGGCAGGTTCGAGGGGCCGTATGGCCTACTCATACTCCTACTTCTTATGTTCTTATGTTCTTATGTTCACCCTTGACCTTTACGGGAACATGTTGTCATTGTACTCTCAATTTCCTTTCTGAAAGACTCCCATTGCTCCGATGTGAATTTTCCTACAAATAGCTGATCCCAGTCCACTTTGGCCAGATCCTGCCTTATCATATTAAAATCGGCCTTCCCCCAATTTAGAATCTTTATTTCCGGTTCATCTCTGTTCTTTTCCATGACTACCTTAAATCTCACTGAATTATGGTCACTGTCACCAAAGTGCTCACCTACTAACACTTCTGCCACTTGCCCGGCCACATTCCCTAGAATTAGGTCCAGTACCGCCCCCTCTCTTGTAGGACTTTCTACATGCTGGCTCAAAAAGCTCTCCTGGATGCACTTTAAGAATTCTGCACCCTCTAAGCCTTTCACACTCTGACTATCCCAGTTAATATTGGGGAAGTTGAAATCCCCCACTATTATTACCCTATTATTTGCACATTTCTCTGAGATTTGTTAGGGGTTTCCGTCCTCGAGAGGTTTCCCAGAGGTTTCTCTCTCCAGAGGCCTCTCTCTCTTGCACAGTAAACCTTGAGTGGTTCGACCCACTCGCCCCTTAGATTCTATACTCTGGACTTAGGCGCAGGAACTACAATGTAGAGAAAACTCTTGTAGACCAAGTTTGATGAATCAAAATGAAATTGTATTGCAAATGGAAAAAATATATCAAATCAAATGCAACACAGATAAGAGTACAGTACATGGGAGGGAAAAACAAACACAAACAAATCATAATGACATTATAGTAACTAAGGCAAATACAGGCATCTTATACTCTCCAAAGATCATTATGAAATAAGGAAACACACGGAACATCGAGGGACAACAACTGATGTTAATTGTACCCTTAAATCCACCCCCTTATTAAACCTATCTAGATCTGATTGTGAAGGGCCAGAAACATGCTCACCAATCCCACTAGGAAGTGCAAGGTTTTGAAAACGGGTCTGTGTTTGGTCCTTTCAGGCATTTCGTGATCCACGTGGATCGTGGAGCCCCTGCGGGCTGTGCCACACCTCCCTCCTGAGGTGGGGGTCGGGGGCGGCTGGACACCGGCAGGCCTGGATGTCGGCGAGGTCGAGGATCGTCGGCTCGACCCTGGTCAGGGGAGCCTTGGGCTGGTGTGGTCCCTTCTACCTGCAGCTACGGCCCGGGGATGGTCGATGATCTCCCGATGGTCTTCCCCGGCGCGGGACGCTGGTTTCGAGTGACTTTCTTTATACAGTCATAATTATCTTTCTCCTCCGACGGTGGAGAGGAGTCCGCTGATCTTTCCCCAAGCCAGCTACTCTTCACCCAGCTCAAAAGCTGGGCCGCCTGCTGGGGCTGCAACGACTGTCCGACTGTAAACTGTCTTTTAGCTCGACTCTCCTTGTGACTGTTCAAGCTTGCTTTTCCTGACTTCCAGCTGCCAGCTCGTCCCGAAGCCACTGCCCTGTTGTCTCCTTTTCCCAACTGCCGAAAAATCTCCCCAGATATACCTTTCTTCCCGAGGCCTCACTTCCCGCCCAAAATCAGGTTAGTCTTTGTTTTAACTTTGGCGGGCTTTTAGCACAGCGGGACAGTTATTATATTTAAAATCATTTTAAGCAGCTGGTAACAGGCCCATCTCTGTTTGGAAATGGCTTTCATTGTTTTGAATGTCCTGCTGATCTCGTTATCTAGTCCTGGGTGCTGTTCTCATGAATATATATTGTCCTCTTTCGTCTGGGTCAACATTTAGATGGCCCCTGCCTCCAAGCCGATCTTGAGTGGATCTGCATCTAATCCATATGCATGCCTGTGGGTCTGGTTTCGTTCTCTCCGAAACGGCTTCCAGAACTTACTGTGGGATCAATCCACATAGCTGTCTGAGGTTGCGCAGGAACCATTTTAAAGAGTCCCAATGAGCTGATCACATGGTGTGGTGGCCATTTTGTATGCCCCTTTTTCTGGGCTTCTTTTAAAACAGTCTTTAAAATCATGGCCTCTTCTGCCATTTAACCCTTATTAATATGAAATCCAATTTTGCGAAACCTACACTCCCCCCTGATGATACTGTAACTTGATTGGAGTATCATAATTCTGGGTGAGCAAAATTTTCTGTCCTTCCACAATCTAACCATCCCCAGTATTTACCTATCTATGACCCCACGACACATGCATTTCCCATTTCAGAAAAATCTAGTGTACATTAAGCATCTATAGATGGCAATACCTTGGAGCTAATAATCTTATAACTTACTTCCAGGTGTGGAGGGGGTCCTTATACCCCTACATCACCTAGTATATACACATTACCTTCGAATGATGACATCACATCTAATTAAACTTCAATAATAAAATAAAATACATACGAAAATCCCCAAAACACATGAATACACATCAAAAATAATACAAAGGAGGGAGAGAAAACTTTAACTTTATACAAAGCATCATCAATCTTGTTGTGTATGTACCTTTAAGAGAATAACTGGTCTCAGACTGCAGTACCGGCAGTGACCACCCCTGTATAAAAGGCGCTAGAGAGCCTCTGTTTGTTAGTTTCACTATTGACTTCCACCAGTAAAGATTTGTTTGTTTTCACTCCTGCTGGTCCGTTTCTCAATCATTCACGGACTTAACACTGGCGACGAGTAAGAAACAAACTTACCTGCAACTCGGCAGCACCTCAGATGACGTTGTTGAAGGTCGGAGCCAGAAGAAAGAAAAAAAAATAGAGTCCAAAGAAACTCGAGAAACGGGCGTCGACCGTCAATCATCGGTTTGAAAACTTGCAGGAGAGACTGATCAGAGCCAGGCTGGGTTCCTCGGTCTGTGGTTTCCCAGCTAACCGGGCTGGTGGCAGGTAGTGCTCTGATCCTTCCTGGGCTGCGGCGGGCTGAAGCTCGATTGGGTGGCTTTTCAACGGGGCCGGGCAGCGAGTCGGGAAGCAAAGAGAGAGAGAGAGGAGGGAGCACACAGGGCATGGCCGGTGCTTCGAAGCCAGGCAGCGTTCGGACCTAAGAAGAGGGAGGGAAGTGTCCCAGAGGGTCCGCTCCATGACGGGAAAATAATAAAAGAAAAAGAATCAATATTTAACACGCAAGAAACCGTGGAATGCAGCGCTAACAACAGCGGGGAAGAAGGCAAAGCGCGGGAGGCACCATTTTGTTAAATCGGGGAAAAAGGCATCGATATTGCTAAACTTAATGGGTGCTAGAACGGACGGCCTATTGCGGGACCTGATTACTCCAGCTAAACCGAAGGCGAAGAGTTTTAACGAAATTGTTGCTGTCCTACAGGTACACTTAAACCCTGCTGTTGATAGCAGAAAGATTTAAATTCCACAGGAGAACTCAGCACAAAGATGAGAGCAATGCTGAGTATCTTACGGAACTACGCATGCTATCAAAGCACTGCCAGTTCGGAGCAGGACTGGCAGATACCCTACGGGACAAATTTGTCTGTGGACTCCTGAGTGAAGGAACACAGAAGAAGTTACTCTCAGAAAAAGGGCTGATGCTAGATAAGGCTTTCAGCGTGGCAGTATCGTATGAAGCAGCAGCCAGGGGAGCTGCAGAAATTCAATGAAAACCACAGGAATACGGCACCCACGAAATGACACGGGGATTTGCAAAATGTTATCGCTGCGGCAGAACTAACCATGACCAGAAGGACTGCTGGTCCAAAGACAAAATATGCAGACAATGCGGGAAGATTGGACACATTGCACGAGTTTGCAGGTCTGGGAAGAAGACCAGTGACAACAAAAAGGCTACTAAGGAACCGTACAAGAAAGTACAAAAGATAACGGACAGTAGTTCCGAAGACCAGATGAGCGATAGTGAATCCGGAAACAGGAGACTAAGCTGTCTCAAACTTCACAATGTAATCGCAAAAGAGGATCACCGAACCATTTGGGTCACCCTCACGATAGCAGGGTCCCAAGTTAAAATGGAATTGGATACAGGATCAGCGCTAACCGTCATGAATCGACGAGACTACGAGCGGCTATTTTCACACATACCCTTGAGAGAGACATCCATCGTCTTGACGACGTATACGGGGCAAAAAGTATACCCCAGAGGAAAAATAAGGATGCCTTTTGAATACAATGGCAAGAAAATACGGAAATTGTATCTCTACATACTGCCAAATGGTGGACCACCGTTATTGGGACGGGAATGGATCAGGAAGATAAACTTAGATTAGCATTCCATTCATGCAATGACGGTGGACGGTAAAAAAGATGAAGACGTCACTCCTGGACGATTGTCAACAATCTTAGCTAACGCCAAAGAGGTATTTCAACAAGAACTGGGCACACTTAAAGGCGTAACCGCCTCGATAAAAATAGAAGAGAATGCAGTTCCCAAGTTTTTCAAAGCAAGACCGGTACCATATGCAATTCGCCCAGCCATCGAGGCAGAGCTGGAGAATCTGGAGAAGGCGGGCGTGTTGTCTAAGGTCGACTGGAGCGAGTGGGCGACACCCATCGTTCCTGTCATGAAGAAAACGTTAAGCAATAAGTCCGGAGAGCCAAGTAAGATTCGCATCTGTGGGGATTTCAAGGTGACGGTGAACCCTGTCCTTCACACAGTACAATATCCTTTTCCAAGGATAGAAGACATCTTCGCCTCACTGTCTGGAGGGAAGCATTTTACAAAAATTGACCTAGCACAAGCATATTTGCAGATGGAGGTTGAAGAGTCCTCTAGGAAGTATCTCACGATAAACACTCACAAAGGTCTTTACCAGTATCATCGATTGGTATTCGGAGTAGCATCGGCTCCAGCGATATGGCAATAAGCGATGGAACAAGTCCTGCAAGGGATTCCGGGGACTCAGTGTTACTTGGACGACATCCTTGTAACAGGTGAAGATGACAGTGAACACCTTAACAACCTAGAACAGGTGCTCACTAGACTACGGGAACATGGGCTGCGAGCCAACCGCCCCAAGTGAGAATTTTTTAAGAAACAGATATCGTATTGTGGCCACGTGATTGATGAAGAGGGGTTACATAAGTCCCCTGACAAAATTGAAGCGGTTGTTAAGGCCCCAGTGCCTGAAAATGTGTCGCAACTGAGGTCATTCCTCAGATTGGTGAATTACTATCATAAGTTTTTGCCGAATTTGTCGACAATTCTGCACCCACTGAATGCCCTGCTACGAACGGGGGTAGCATGGAAATGGAACGATGATTGTAAGCGTGCTTTTCAGAAGAGTAAGGACTTAATCACTTCAAGGGAAGTATTGGCTCACTACAACCCAGCACTGCCAATCAGGCTGGCATGTGATGCATCTCCCTACGGCATTGGGGCGGTACTGTCACATAAATTCCTTGATGGTTTAGAGAGGCCGATAGCTTTTGCGTCACGCTCGTTAACTTCTGCCGAGCGTAACTATGCCCAGATTGACAGAGAGACCCTCAGCATAGTGTGGGGGGTGAAGAAGTTCAATCACTATCTGCACGGTCAAAAATTTACTCTACTAACCGATCATCAACCTCTTGTCTCCATTTTCAACCCTCAGAAGGGCGTACCGATAATGACAGCACAACGGCTGCAGAGATGGTCCCTTTTCCTTGGGGCACACCAATATGACATTGAGTACAAAGGAACTAAACAGCATGGAAATGCTGATGGATTGTCATGCCTACCGTTGCCAACGGTGGAAGAAGAAGACCTTGCAGTGGATCCAATGGAGTTATTCCACTCAACCATAGTCGAATGTCTCCCTGTGACGAATGCAAACATAGAAAAGGAAACACAGAATGAACCGACACTATCACGGGTCTATGATTTAACGGTGAAGGGGTGGCCAGCACATGGTGAACCACTGCTGCCAGCATTCTCGCCGAGAAGAGAACAGCTGTCAGTGTGCAGAGGAACCTTGATGTGTGGATCCAGAGTAGTAATTCCACCTAAGTTGATGGATAGAATGCTCAATGAGCTTCATGAGGGTCATCTGGGTGGGGTAAAAATGAAGAACTTAGCCAGAGTGTTTGTGTGGTGGCCGGGAATCGATAGAGAAATCGAAGAGATGACCAAGAGCTGTGCAGGATGCCAGAAGGTCCAAAACGCCCCACCACAAGCTCCTCATCTCCATGGCAACGGGTGCACATTGATTTTGCTGGTCCCTTCATGGACTCGATGTTTTTAATTGCGCTGGATGCACATTCAAAGTGGCCAGAGGTAATAAAAATGTCCTCAACCACCACGGAAAAAACTATCACAGTTTTGCGAATCATATTCGCCAGGAATGGGCTGCCTGAACAGATTTGCTCTGACAATGGACCACAGTTTGTGTCTGAAGAGTTCCGGAAGTTCTTAAAGAACAATGGCGTTAAGCATTACACATCTGCCCCATATCATCCAGCCACTAATGGATTGGCCGAGAGGTTTGTCCAAACATTCAAGAAGGCTATCAAGGCAATGTGTAATGAAGATATACCCCTACAACACAAGGTGGACAACTTCTTGTTTGCCTACTGGAATGCGACACATGCGGTTACCAACCAAACTCCAGCCATGATGTTCTTCAATCGAAGACTACGATGCTGCTTGGATTTGGTTAAGCCAAATGTCCGAAGAGATGTGGAGAACAGGCAGTTTCAGAATATGAATGAAAGGCCGACCAGGAGTTTTAAGATAGGTCAACCAGTTTTGGCCCGGGACTAATGCACTGAGAAATGGCAGCCAGGAACGATTTGTACACGACAAGGACCTCTCATGTATACCGTGGACATTGGGGAGAGCATTGTAAGACGCCATGCTGACCAGATTCTAGAGTCATTGGAAAATGTCAACTCCACACCACGATCTGATACACCTGGTAATGAAATTGACGTTCCAATTGCAGCTACCGCAGAACCAGTAATATTGGAAGCAGATGAACCAAACAAAGACATTGAACCTGACGCAACATTGCCAGAAGAACCTGATACCCCAAAGAGGCGTTATCCAGACAGAATCAGGAAGCCTCCTCAAAGACTGAACTTATAATTGCTTAAACTTAACCAATGTATCTAGCAACAGTAATTGTGATTGTAATTCATTATCATTTAGTTGTTAAATGAATGTTATGTACTGTTTATCTAAACGGGGAGGAATTGTTGTGTATGTACCTTTAAGAGAATAACTGGTCTCAGACTGCAGTACCAGCAGTGACCACCCCTGTGTAAAAGGCGCTAGAGAGCCTCTGTTTGTTAGATTCACTATTGACTTCCACCAGTAAAGATTTGTTTGTTTTCACTCCTGCTGGTCCGTGTCTCAATCATTCACGGACTTAACAAATCTAAACGGGTGTCTCTTCTTCTACCCGCACATAATGCTCCCTCCATTCCCTGTATTCTCATACTTTTGCGAATGTTTGACCCTTTTACAGTGTACAAACAACAAATACACTACAATGACAACCTGGCACACTACAAGAATGTGGGAGGCTATCCTAATCCAGGAAAGGACTTCTATATTAGTGAACAGGTCCCACCACGATGGGGTCACTATATCCAATATGTCTGCCCCTATCTCTAAAGTCTTCTGCTCCAGTGTGTAGAAGTGTTTCTGTGAAACAGCAACGGCTTTTAATATCTTGGTGAGGTGTTCAGGGAGAGGGGAATGATATATCCAAAATGTGCAATGAATCGCTGCGAATCGGTGAAATTCTCTTTCACAGTGAGGTGAACAGTGGAAGGTTCACGGATGGGGACAATTCGCTCTTGGGCCACTTGAACTTCTGCCCTGGGCTTGAAACAAAAGCTGCTGTCACTCACCGGACACCAACCGTGCTGTCCATGCTGGTATTGGGGCGCTGCAGTGGTGACACAGTATGTCCCACCTCCTATATATGCCACCTGCGGGGGCACATGGCCTTGTGCCATTGCCTCCATGGTGCAATTTATAGGCTTCGCACCAGCAGTTCTGAACCCGCCCTGTGGTTTTGAATGGGCATTCAAGTGCTGGGGACAGAGGTCGGTCCCCGTCATTGCATGCTCCCATCGAATGACGTAAGGTGGGACCCTCATGTAGCGAATGTGCGCACCCCCCTGAATGACTCCAAAGTTCTCCACCCTGTATACCGGGGCGGGTTTGGCTGTCTTTCCCATCACCGGCATTCTTACCACTATACCCATAATGGTGTGATTAGACCGTCCACAGTCCACTGGAACTGGGTAGGCCTCTGAAGCTAGTCTGAGCTGGCACGGTCTCAATGTATTCTCAAAAGGGTGGAGGGCTGCGAGGTGCTTGTTGCTAATCCAGGAGGGGACTAAGCCTTGCTTTAAATCCTCCAGATACTGCAGCCCTCGCCCAGTAACCATGCCCCGTATAGCACACAAGCTTCATTCTGCGCAGCCTGATCGGACGCATTCTGATCCTCCCTGATGAGAGCATTTACCGCTGTGGCGTGTTTCTCCAGCTCCGCTATTATCTCTTTTAAGTGTAGTGTCATGGCCTGGTCCTCATGTAACTCAGAACCCACTACCTTATTCTCATCAGTCAGTATCTTTCTTAGCTGTGTTTTCAAACCATTAATCTGAGTTTGTAGCTCCACGTCATCCAGTGCGTTGATGACGGAAGTTCCTGTGTTAAAAGCTGTGAAAATATCATTTACTGCACCCCTTCTTTGTCTCCCTATTCTGTCCAAGACCTCATGTGGTGTGGTGTACAATTCGGCTCTGTCGACTTCGGCAAAGTCGAATTCGTAAAATTGGTAAAACATGTTTGTTAACAGGACCTGGTATAATTGTTCCATTTCCTTGGGGCACCATGCTGGCAATCTTACCTCGGTGAGGTTTAAAATCATCGAAGCCACCGCGTAGTGGACCCCTTGGTACAGTACCTGATCTGTGGGCACCAATACCAATCCGTTCCCGGGTCCCTTTGTCATGGTGGGGCACCCTTCTTTGAGGGTTTTTGCTACCGGAACTGTGGGCAGGGGCTTGCGGGGTCGGGTGATGAGCTCAGTGGTGTTTACTGGGATCTGTGAGTATGGGACTCCGCACACCCGTGAGCTGACGTCCCACCTCATTCCTTGTCCAGCATCCTGCCACTGTCTTTGGAAAAAGATGGAGATGCCTGTGGGGCAAACGCTTTCTGAACCCCACATACAGATGTAGATCCCCTCATCTGGCTCCCACCATTTGTCCCAACAGACACTCAACCCCCCGTGTGTCCCCGTAATTGTCCGATGTGTGTTATTACCCAATCTTTCCCAGTCCACAGTTGAGTTCTTCATGGTGCTGCTCAACTTGCGCAGCCACCACCAGTGGTCCAAAGGTACATGTCCATTGCAAACAAGGCAAATCTTCTTGCCCACGGTGACGCTGATCCTGGGTGCAATGATCCGCACCCTGGGGCACATCAGAGACATTTCTCTATATGCAAACCCCATCTGGCTGGAGTATTCAGAGGAGTTCGACCCCAGCCAGCCTGGCCATCTCCCTTCATGGAAGTAGGCAGCAGTCTCTTCAGCGTCCCGTGAGCCAGTTCCGTCAGTCGCGATGGGGCCTCTATTTCCAGAGCACCCATAAATGGTGGAGTCCTTGGTGCGGCCCCGATAGGCCCAGCTCCATCCAATCACTGCGAACGCGACGAGGATCCCTCTCATCTTTACCGGCTTCTGTAACAAACCAAACATATATAGCCAGGCTCCCGAGAGATTTTCTGGCTTAGGTGACGGCATGATCGGGTCTTTTGACCTCGATCCAAAACAACACACATACTGGGCAGATTTAAAACTACTTAAAACTCTAATCATCTTTAATATTTACACACCTTAAACTTAAACTTAAACTAAACTTATGTACAGCGCCGCCCGTCCCCGGGCGGCTTGCCTAATCCCTGATTGGACTGCAGCTTGCCGCTCCCTGTGGCGGGGCTGCAGTGACCTGTGGCTCTGGGCTGCAGCTCGCCGCTCCCTGTGGCGGGGCTGCAGTGACCTGTGGTTCTGGTTCCCCGCAGCAGGCTGAGGCATACGAGTGGACCTGCGAAAAGGTACTTTGTGCGTGGCTCCCTTAGCGAGTGGACCTTCGGCTGGGACCTTAGCTCTCACAGCCCGTGGCTCTTCCACGACTGTAGGCTTCAGCTCCCTTCCCTCAGGCTCCGCCCCTTTGGGATTTGGGCAGGCTCCCTTGGTGAGTGAACCTTCGGGTGGGACTTCAGCTCTCACAGCCCGTGGCTCTTCCACGACTGTAGGCTTCGGCTCCCACCCCTCAAGCTCCGCCCCTTCGGGAATTGAGTCTGTGGCAGATGGCTCCTCCTCACCTGTCCCTACAGGTGGAGAATCTCTGCCCCCAATTTCTACCTCCCCCACGCTCGAGTCGAGGGCGGGATCTCCGTCCTCCGACTCCACCTCTTCCAGAATCGTGTCGAGGGCGGGACCTTGTTGTTCGGGTCCCTCCTCGTCTGAGTCCCAGGCCATCGGAGAAAGCTCCCCCCAGGTGGGCGGGATCTCTTCTCCTTCCAAGCAGGCTACAACGCCAGCTTCTGTGGTCTGTGACTCATCGCGCGCCTCAGGCTGAGGATCTTTATCCTCAGACCTGGCTTCGGTTGTTGATGCTCTTGCACCCGGTTTAAACAGTTTGCACTGGTTGATGTGAAACCATTTACAAGCCCTTAGCTGACCCTCTAAACTGCCAGCCCTCGCGGTTAACCTAGCGTTCTCCTCCCTTAAAGCCTGCTCGACTAACATAGCCTCCGCAACCTGACACCGCAGGTATTCCTCCATTTTACAGGAGGTCTCTTCCTGTGCATGCCTTTCTAGGGGACACAGGTTGACAGGCTGCGCTGGCACTAGTCATTTGGGTACAGCGGTCGGGGTTTCGGGAGCGACAAGACCGGTGGTGACGGCTACTCTCCCCTGCGAAATCATCAGAGACCGCATTGTCTCTATGATTGATTCAATCGCAGCGGGATTCATAACCGCACCAGCTCCTTGTGCTGGGGCAGGAGCTACGGCTTGGGTTTGGTCTGGTGCTGGGGCAGTGGTCTGGGCTTGGGCTTGGGCTGTGGGAAATCTCCCTTTATTATCCTTCCACGGATTTCTACAGTCCTTGCGCCAATGTCCATCCTTCCCACACCCGTAGCAATTGAGCTTGGCTTGGACAGGGCGATTCCCCTCCTGACGCCACTCCTGCTTGCTTGGGGCTGCGGGTTTTGTCTCATGCACCTTTCCTTTCTGGGGAGGTGTTTCCTGACTTCTACAGTTCTTATACACCACATTTAACTGACGGAGCACCGTTTCTTCCGTGACACCGGGACCTTTGGTATCAAACCATGATCTGGCTAGGGCCCGTATCTCTGGCAAGCTGTTGGTGACCAAGCAACGGAGCCAATGAACCCGCTGTTCGATGCTCATTAAAGCCCGTTCAGGCATACCCGGACAGCTGCGTCGATATACTGGCCACAGCCTTTCTGCGAAAACCCGTGGGGGTTCTCCAGATAGCTGCACGGTCCCTTCTACGCGGTCGAACGGACTACCATCGTCCACTCCCATTACCTCTAAAACTTCCTCCCTGAGATCCGTATACCCTTTCCGTCCCCTCTTGCCATCCTCTGAGAGGCACTGAAAGATCATGGGTTCCAGGGAGAAAAGCAACAGTTTGATCTGTTCCTGTTCATCGCAGTCGTTAATGGCTGCTGTTTCCTCTATCTCTCTGAAATGAATTGAGGGATCTCCCTTTACTGTGAGTCGTGTGAGATGGCTCACCATGGACCTTAATTGCGGGCCAGCGTAGGGCACCACGAGCTGGTTCTGGTGGGGTCCCACACTGCCATCGGCAGCGTTGGGACCGAACCGCTGGTGCCGAGCGGGACACATCGGTGCCGGTCCCGTCTTTGCTACCAGTGGTTCTTCCACACACTCCACCTCGGCTACCTCCTCTTTCGCTACCCCCTCCTTTTCCGACCAAGTCTCACTATAGCTTGGCGGTGCTGAGGGCTCGGTGGCTGGTACCACAATTACCTCAGCTGGAATCGGCTGTTTCGATTCCTTCAAAAAGTCCATGTGACTGGCTTTCGGGCTGACGAGACACACCATGCCTCTTGCCTTAACCAGGGCCGCTCTTAGGTCCTCTATGGTCTTTTGGCAGGGGCCGTGGTCTGTGCTCTCAAACCCGTGCTCGAGGGCCAGCTTGTAAGCTGCCTTAACCTCCACTACTCTCTCCTCCTGCGCTCTTAGCTGTTGTGCGAGGCGGGCGTTTTTCTCCCGTATCCTCGTTTCATTAATTTTGCCTCAGTAACCTGGCACTCCAGGTACTCTATCCTAGCCTGATGTTGGCTAGCTACCACTTGGCGTTCCTGGTTCAGCGCGTGAAGCGCTCTGATGAGTTTTTCCCCACCCATGGCCTTTTCCTCTATCTCTGCTGCCTGGGTCGTGATCTTGGCTGCCTGTGCTGCAACGACCCGGTCCAAGATCTGGACCTGCTTCTTGTAACACATCAGCCACACTGTCTTTTCCACTGACTTTTTATGTTCTTTGCTCTCTGTCCACCTGATGGCTGCGTCCACCGGACGCCCATCCAGCAAGAGATCGGAAATCCACTATTTAGTGAGATTTACCTTGCCAAAGACATAATCCGCTATTCTCTCATCCATTGCATTTCGACCATTCAAACTTGGATCTACTAAATTGCAATCCTGCCGCCAGAGTCCTGCCGTGGTCGCCATTTTCTGTAAGGGGATTTCCTCCTCGAGAGGTTTCCCAGAGGTTTCTCTCTCCAGAGGCCTCTCTCTCTTGCACAGTAAACCTTGAGTGGTTCAACCCACTCGCCCCTTAGATTCTATACTCTGGTCTTAGGCGCAGGAACTACAATGTAGAGAAAACTCTTGTAGACCAAGTTTGATGAATCAAAATGAAATTTTATTGCAAATGGAAAAAATATATCAAATCAAATGCAACACAGATAAGAGTACGGTACATGGGAGGGAAAAACAAACACAAACAAATCATAACGACATTATACTAACTAAGGCAAATACAGGCATCTTATACTCTCCAAAGATCATTATGAAATAAGGAAACACACGGAACATCGAGGGACAACAACTCATGTTAATTGTACCCTTAAATCCACCCCCTTATTAAACCTATCTAGATCTGATTGTGAAGGGTCAGAAACATGCTCACCATACACACTAGGAAGTGCAAGGTTTTGAAAACGAGTCTGTGTTTGGTCCTTTCAGGCATTTCATAGTCCACGTGGATCATGGAGCCCCTGCGGGCTGCGCCACACCTCCCTCCTGAGGTGGGGGTCGGGGGCGGCTGGACACCGGCAGGCCTGGATGTCGGCGAGGTCAAGGATCGTCGGCTCGACCCTGGTCAGGGGAGCCTTGGGCTGGTGTGATCCCTTTTACCTTCAGCTACGGCCCGGGGATGATCGATGATCTCCCGATGGTCTTCCCTGGGACGGGACGCTGGTTTCGAGTGACTTTCTTTATACAGTCATAATTATCTTTCTCCTCCGACGGTGGAGAGGGATCCGCTGATCTTTCCCCAAGCCAGCTTCTCTTCGCCCAGCTCAAAAGCTGGGCCAGCTGCTGGGGCTGCAACGACTGTCCGACTGTAAACTGTCTTTTAGCTCGACTCTCCTTGTGACTGTTCAAGCTTGTTTTTCATGACTTCCAGCTGCCAGCTCGTCCCGAAGCCACTGCCCTGTTGTCTCCTTTTCCCAACTGCCGAAAAGTCTCTCCAGATATACCTTTCTTCCTGAGGCCTCACTTCCCGCCCAAAATCAGGTTTGTCTTTGTTTTAACTTTGGCGGGCTTTGAGCACAGCGGGGCAGTTATTATATTTTAAATCATTTTAAGCAGCTGGTAACAGGCCCATCTCTGGTTGGAAATGGCTTTCATTGTTTTGAATGTCCTGCTGATCTCGTTATCTAGTCCTGGGTACTGTTCTCATGAATATATATTGTCCTCTTTCGTCTGGGTCAACATTTTGATGGCCCCTGTCTCCAAGCCGATCGTGAGTGGATCTGCATCTAATCCATATGCATGCCTGTGGGTCTGATTTCGTTCTCTCCGAAACGGCTTCCAGAACTTACTGTGGGTTCAATCCACATAGCTGTCTGAGGTTGCGCAGGAACCATTTTAAAGTGTCCCAATGAGCTGATCACATGGTGTGGTGGCCATTTTGTATGCCCCTTTTTCTGGGCTTCTTTTAAAACAGTCTTAAAATCACGGCCTCTTCTGCCATTTAACCCTTATTAATATGAAATCCAATTTTGCGAATCCTACAGATTTGCCTACATATCTGTTCCTCTATCTCCCTCTAACTGTTTGGGGGCCTACAGTACACTCCCAGCAAAGTGCTTGCCCTCCTTTTGTTTTTAATTTCTACCCTTATGGCCTCATTAGAGGAACCTGTTAATATATCATCCCTCCTTACAGCAGTAATTGACTACTTAATTAATATTGCGACACCCCCTCCACTTATACCCACCCCCCTCTGTCTCGCCTGAAGATTCTATACCCCGGAATGTTGAGCTGCCAGTCTTGCCCCTCCCTCAACCATGTCTCCGTGATCGCAACAATATCATACTCCCATGTGTTCATCAACACCTTCAGTTCATCCACCTTATTCGCAAAACTCATTGCATTAAAATAAATGCCATCCAGCCTTGCCCTACTCCCTTGTGCCGTTACATATTTGCGCTGCCTTCCAAGCTGATTGCTTTTTCCTCTATATTTGGCTGTACATCACCCCCTATTATAGCTCCACTCTGTATCCCATCCCCACCCCCACCAACAGTGCGAGTAAACCTCCCCGCAAGGATATTTGTCCCGTTCTGGTTCAGGTGCAACCCATCCGACTTGAACAAGTCCCACCTTCCCCAGAAGCAGACCCAGTGATCCAGGAAACTAAAGCCCTCCCTCCTGCACCAACTCTTTAGCCACGCATTCATCTGCTCTATCCTCCTATTCCTATACTCACTAGCACGTGGCACCGGGAGTAATCCAGAGATTACAACCTTTGAGGTCATGCTCTTTAATCTGCTACCTAGCTCCCTAAATTCTTTCTGCAGGACCTCATCCCTCTTCCTACCCATGTTGTTGGTCCCAATGTGAACCACGACCTCTGACTGTTCACCCTCCCCCTTCAGAATGCCCTGCAGCCGTTCAGTGTCACCCTTGACCCTGGCACCAGGGAGGCAACAAACCATCCTGGAGTCACATCTATGGCCACAGAAACGCCTATCTGTTCCCCTTAGGATAGAATCTCCTACCACTATTGCTCTCCCACTCTTTTTCCTCCCTTCCTGAGCAGCAGAAGCACCCCGGTGCCAGGAAGTTGGCTGCTGCTGCCTTCCCCTGGTACGTCATCCCCCTCAACAGTTTCCAAATCGGTATACCTGTTTGAGAGAGGGATGGCCACAGGGGTCCCCTGCACTACCTGCCTGCTTCTACTGCTCTGCCTGATGGTCACCCATTTCCCTTCTGCCTGTGCAGCCCTTACCTGCGGTGTGACCAACTCACTAAACGTGCTACCCATGACCTTCTCAGCATCGCGAATGCTCCAAAACTCATCCATCCGCACCTCCAGCGCCTCAATGCGGTCTGCTAGTAGCTGCAGCTGGATACATTTCTGGCACACATGGTCGTCAGGACACTGGCAACATCCCTGAATTCCCACATAGCGCAGGTGGAGCATTACACGGGACTGGGCTGTCATGACATGACTTATTCTTTAATTAATTTAAATTAATTCAATACCACCAATTAAAGATATTCTCTAGGGCGCTTGTATGGCAGAAGTCCCCGCTATACCAGAGAGACCCTAGAAAATATAAACCGCAGAACTGAAGTTACCTTACAGCTAAATGATATATTTAAGGGCTCTGGTTTACAAACAAACTATAAACCACCGAGTTTAATTTTAAAAAGAGAGAAATACTTGCCACCCAATCAAGTAGCTGCTTTCTGGTGAGGTCACACTGTAAGGAAGCCCGCGAAAGTGAGGTTTTATACTCACCCAGTCCTCAGCTCACTGGTCCCTCCGCTCCCGGCTCCAAGCACTGTAAGAAAGTCCGCGAAAGTGAGGTTTTATACACACCCGGGCCTCGGCTCACTGGTCCCTCCACTCCCGACTCCAAGCACTGTAAGAAAGTCCGCGAAATTGAGGTTTTATACACACCCGGTCCTCAGCTCACTGGTCCCTTAGCTCCCGACTCCAAGCACTGTAAGAAAGCCCGCCAAAGTGAGGTTTTATACACACCCGGGCCTCGGCTCACTGGTCCCGCCGCTCCCGACCCCAAGCATTGAAAGAAAGTCCGTGTATTGATTTCTTTGTGGGTTCAATGACGAGACATTTATGAAAGAGAATGTCTTTTAATCTAAAGTCTGTTCAACTCTTTATACAGCATTTACAGGAGACATCATGCTAGTGATGCATCTAGAACGAAACTGAAACTAAACTCAACTGCTTGTCTCTCACATGACCTCTGCTGGTCAGACATAAGTAATCAATACATGCAAACATGCTGGTAAGGCATCATAATCAAACAGGCAAATAACATCACTATTTGCTGATATCATTACATCTCCTTCTCTTAAAACAAAAGTATTTTACTTTTAACTAACAACATGTTTTCTTTGTATTAATCTGCATTTTAACTGTAACACTTAATGAACTTACATTATCATTATCATGATCAAGGTTTTTTAACCTTGCTTTGTGTGTTCACATGAAATATGTCAATACACTAGAACTTGAAGAAAGAATAAGATAACATTACTTCCTTCTATAACAATAGTCCTTAAATTTGCTCAATGAGTCTCTCAGGAGGCTTCACGTGTCTTGAGGATTTTTGGATTGATTGTCCTTGAATCTGAGTTGTTGCCTCAGATGATGGTTTCTCAGCTGTGTGATCAGTTTGTTCAACAGTATCAGTCTCTTGACCTGCTGTGGCTGGTCCCATGAGAAGATCTCGACGATTTCTTCTCAGAACAGCACCCTCATCTGTCTGAATGGTGTATGATCTTGGTTGAACTTCACTCAGGACAGTTCCCTTATATGTTTGTTTTGTCTTTGAACCTTACTTGATCACCAGTGTGGAGTTCAGGTAGGTTTTGTGTTCCTCTGTCATAGTAGTACTTTTGCTTTTCTTTCTGTTGTTCTTTGAACTTCCTCACTTTCTCCCCCTCTTTTGTTTTCAGGAGGTTCTCCGGGATGGGTAGGTTTGATCTTAGCATACGTCCCATAAGGAGTTGGGCTGGTGACATACCACACTCGAGCGGCGTTGTGCGGTATACAAGCATGCTCTGGTAGAAGTCAGTTCCACTGTCTTTTGCCTTGTACATCAGTCTTTTCACTGTGTTTGCGGGCTCTCCTGGGTCAACAGCTCTGGACAACGTGTCTGCTGTATACATCAGCTTACCCGGTGTGTACGCAACATTCAGTTCATCATAGACTGTCTCTCCTTCGCTTTCCACAACGAGGACTCTCTTTACCAGGTTCAGTCTCTCACAGGCTTTTAAACCTAGTATGGCTTGCACATCCTTTGGCACCACGATTAATGCTAGCGTGTGCTCTCTGTCCTTGGGTGTTACTTTGACAATGCATCTTCCTTTCACTGGTATATCAGTACCTGTGTATCCTGTCACTTTTACTTTTATTCCATGTATCTTTGGTCTGGGTCTAATTTTCTTAAAATCAGTCTCTGATATCACATTAACTTGTGCTCCAGTATCCAATTTAAATGGAATATGTATGTCATTCACTTTTAGTGTCAACATCTAGTCTCTTTTTTCTTCTTTGTTTTCAGACACAACATCTACATTGAACTCCTCTATCTCGCTTTCATCTACTGCATGGACCTTGCTTTGTTGCACTTGGTTCTTACAGCAATGGGCATAATGGTTGTTTTTTTTGCAACTATTGCATGTTTTACCATATGCTGGACACTTTCTTGGTGTATGCTGTGTACCGCATCGACTACATGACTTTCGATTGTCCCTTTCGTTTTCGTTCGCTGGCCACGCCTCTTTTTTCACATTGGCGCTCTTTTTGTTAAGCGGTTTGTATCCATTCATTCTCACTGCATCCACGTTGCAGCTACTGTCACCGAACAGCTCCTTTGCCTGCAGCTTCACAGTCTATGTAGCCCTACACAGTGCTATGGCTTTTCCCAGGTCTAGATCTTGCTCTCTTAGCAGTCTTTCCCTTAGACCATTATCTGGAATACCACATACCAGTCTGTCTTTTATCAGCGAGTCTGTCAGTCACCCAAATTCACACGATTTGCTTCTGTTTCTCAGTTCAGTCACATACTGATCAATAGTCTCTCCCGTTTTCTGTACACATATGAAAAATCTGTGCCTCTCAAACGTCACGTAATCTTTAGGTATGCAGTAGGCCTCAAACTGTTCCATTATTTTATCTAGTTACATTTTTTCTCCATCAGCAGCAAATATGAAGTTATTATACACCTCCAGCGCTTCATCACCCACGACGTGTAAGAACAGTGACGATTTCTTTTTATTACTTTGCTCGTCAGCTCTGATTGCCGCTAAATACAACCCCAAACGTTGTTTGAACCTCCTCCAATTTTCAGCCACATTACCTGTCAACTGAAGCGTCGCCGGTGGGCGTCAACCTTCAATTTTTTCACTTCGTTAGCTATTCTCCAATGGTAAGCAACGATGTTCTCTTTTGGCTTGCTAATTTGTCGAGAGCTGATTTAGCTTCAGATTTTTCTCTTCATCTCTTTCAATCACTTCTGACACCATGTATTGATTTCTTTGTGGGTTCAATGACGAGACATTTATGAAAGAGAATGTCTTTTAATCTAAAGACTGTTCAACTCTTTATACAGCATTTACAGGAGACATCATGCTAGTGATGCATCTAGAACGAAATTGAAACTAAACTCAACTGCTTGTCTCTCACATGACCTCTGCTGGTCAGGCATAAGTAATCAATACATGCAAACATGCTGGTAAGGCATCATAAACAAACAGGCAATTAACATCACTATTTGCTGATATCATTACAGTCCGCGAAAGTGAGGTTTTATACACACCCGGTCCTCAGCTCACTGGTCCCTCCGGTCCCGACCCCAAGCACTGTAAGAAAGCCCGCAAAAGTGAGGTTTTCTACTCACCCGGGCCTCGGCTCACTGGTCCCGCCACTCCCGACCCCAAGCACTGCAAGAAAGTCCGCAAAAGTGAGCTTTTATACTGACCCGGGCCCTGGCTCATTGGTCCCTCCGCTCCCGACTCCAAGCACTGTAAGAAAGTCCGCGAAAGTGAGGTTTTATACACACCCGGGCCTCGGCTCACTGGTCCCGCCGCTCCCGACCCCAAGCACTGTAAGAATGCCCGTGAAAGTGAGGTTTTATAATCACCTGGGCCTCGGCTCACTGGTCCCTCCGCTCCCGACTCCAAGCACTGTAAGAAAGTCCGCGAAAGTGAGGTTTTATACACACCCGGGCCTCGGCTCGCTGGTCCCTCCGCACCCGACCCCAATCACTGTAAGAAAGTCCGCGAAAGTGAGGTTTTATACACACCCGGGCCTCGGCTCACTGGTCCCTCCGCTTCTGACTCCAAGCACCTTGAGAAAGTCCGCGAAAGTGAGGTTATATACTCACCCGGGCCCCGGCTCACTGGTCCCTCGGCTCCCGACTCCAAGCACTGTAAGAAAGTCCGCGAAAGTGAGGTTTTATACACACCCGGGCCTCGGCTCTCTTGTCCCTCCGCTCCTGACTCCAAGCACTGCAACAAAGTCCGCGAAAGTGAGGTTTTATACACACCTGGGCCCCGGTTCACTGGTCCCTCCGCTCCCGACCCCAAGCACTGTGAGAAAATCCGCGAAAGTGAGGTTTTATACTCACCTGGGCCTCGGCTCACTGGTCCCTCTGCTCCCGACTCCAAGCACTGTAAGAAAGTCCGCGAAAGTGAGGTTTTATACTCACCTGGGCCTCGGCTCAATGGTCGCTCAGCTCCCGACACCAAGCACTGTAAGAAAGTCCGAAAAAGTGAGGTTTTATACACACCCGGGCCTCGGCTCATTGGTCCCTCCGCTCCCGACTCCAAGCACTGTGAGAAAGCCCGCAAAAGTGAGGTTTTATATTCACCTGGGCCTCGGCTCACTGGTCCCTCAGCTCCCGTCTCTAAGCACTGTAAGAAATTCCGCGAAAGTGAGGTTTTATACACACCCGGGCCTCGGCTCAATGGTCCCTCCGCTCCCGACTCCAAGCACTGTGATAAAGTCCGCGAAAGTGAGGTTTTATACACACCCGGGCCTCGGCACACTGGTCCCTCCGCTCCCGACCCCAAGCACTGTAAGAAAGTCCGCGAAAGTGAGGTTTTATACTCTCCCAGGCCTCGGCTCACTGGTCCCTCTGCTCCTGACCCCAAGCACTGTAAGAAAGTCCGCGAAAGTGAGGTTATATACTCAGCCGGGCCCCGGCTCACTGGTCCCTCGGCTCCCGACTCCAAGCACCGTAAGAAAGTCCGCGAAAGTGAGGTTTTATACACACCCGGGCCTCGGCTCTCTTGTCCCTCTGCTCCTGACTCCAAGCACTGCAACAAAGTCCGCGAAAGTGATGTTTTATACACACCTGGGCCCCGGTTCACTGGTCCCTCCGCTCCCGACCCCAAGCACTGTGAGAAAATCCGCGAAAGTGAGGTTTTATATTCACCTGGGCCTCGGCTCACTGGTCCCTCAGCTCCCGACTCCAAGCACTGTAAGAAAGTCCGCGAAAGTGAGGTTTTATACACACCCGGGCCTCGGCTCAATGGTCCCTCCGCTCCCGACTCCAAGCACTGTGATAAAGTCCGCGAAAGTGAGGTTTTATACACACCCGGGCCTCGGCACACTGGTCCCTCCGCTCCCGACCCCAAGCACTGTAAGAAAGTCCGCGAAAGTGATGTTTTATACACTCCCGGGCCTCGGCTCACTGATCCCTCCGCTCCCGACCCCAAGCACTGTAAGAAAGTCCGCGAAAGTGAGGTTTTATACTCACCCGGGCCTCGGCTCACTGGTCCCTCCACTCCCGACCCCAAGCACTGTAAGAAAGTCCGCGAAAGAGAAGTTTTATACACACCCGGGCCCCGGCTCACTGGTCCCTCCGCTCCCGACCCCAAGCACTGTAAGAAAGTCCGCGAAAGTGAGGTTTTATACACACCCTGGCCTCGGCTCACTGGTCACTCCGCTCCCGACCCCAAGCACTGTGACAAAGTCCGCAAAATTGAGGTTTTATACTCACCCGGGCCTCGGCTCACTGGTCCATCCGCTCCCGAACCCAAGCACTTTAAGAATGTCCGCGAAAGTGAGGTTTTATACACACCCGGGCCTCGGCTCTCTTGTCCCTCCGCTCCTGACTCCAAGCACTGTAACAAAGTCCGCGAAAGTGAGGTTTTATACACACCTGGGCCCCGGTTCACTGGCCCCTCTGCTCCCGACCCCAAGCACTGTGAGAAAATCCGCGAAAGTGAGATTTTATACTCACCTGGGCCTCGGCTCACTGGTCCCTCCGCTCCTGACCCCAAGCACTGTAAGAAAGTCCGCGAAAGTGAGGTTTTATACTCACCTGGGCCTCGGATCAATGGTCCCTCCGCTCCCGACTCCAAGCACTGTAAGAAAGTCCGCGAAAGCGAGGTTTTATACTCACCTGGGCCTCGGCTCAATGGTCGCTCAGCTCCCGACCCCAAGCACTGTAAGAAAGTCCGACAAAGTGAGATTTTATACTCACCTGGGCCTCGGCTCACTGGTCCCTCTGCTCCTGACCCCAAGCACTGTAAGAAAGTCCGCGAAAGTGAGGTTTTATACTCAACTGGGCCTCGGCTCACTGGTCCCTCCGCTCCTGACCCCAAGCACTGTAAGAAAGTCCGCGAAAGTGAGTATTTAAAGTCACCCCGGCCTCGGCTCACTGGTCCCTCAGCTCCCGACTCCAAGCACTGTAAGAAAGTCCGCGAAAGTGAGGTTTTATACACACCCGGGCCTCGGCTCACTGGTCCCTCCGCTCCCGACCCCAAGCACTGTGAGAATGTCCGCGAAAGTGAGGTTTTATACACACCCGGGCCTCGGCTCAATGGTCCCTCCACTCCCGACTCCAAGCACTGTGAGAAAGTCCGCGAAAGTGAGGTTTTATACACACCCGGGCCGCGGCTCACTGGTCCCTCTGCTCCCGACCCCAAGCACTGTAAGAAAGTCCGCGAAAGTGAGGTTATATACTCACCCCGGCCCCGGCTCACTGGTCCCTCCGCTCCCGACTCCAAGCACGGTAAGAAAATCCACAAAAGTGAGGTTTTATACACACCCGGGTCTCGGCTCACTAGTCCCTCCGCTCCCGACTCCAAGCACTGTAAGAAAGTCCGCGAAAGTGAGGTTATATGCTCACCCCGGCCCCGGCTCACTGGTCCCTCCGCTCCCGACTCCAAGCACTTTAAGAAAATCCACAAAAGTGAGGTTTTATACTCACCCGAGCATCGGCTCACTTGTCCCTCCGCTCCTGACCCCAAGCACTGTAAGAAAGTCCGCGAAAGTGAGGTTATATGCTCACCCCGGCCCCGGCTCACTGGTCCCTCCGCTCCCGACTCCAAGCACTGTAAGAAAATCCACAAAAGTGAGGTTTTATACACACCCGGGTCTCGGCTCACTGGTCCCTCCGCTCCTGACCCCAAGCACTGTAAGAAAGTCCGCGAAAGTGAAGTTTTATACACACACGGGCGTCGGATCACTGGTCCCTCCGCTCCCGACCCCAAGCACTGTAAGAAAATCCACGAATGTGAGGTTTTATACTCACCCGGGCCTCGGCTCACTGGTCACTCCACTCCTGACCACAAGCACTGTAAGAAAGTCCGCGAAAGTGAGGTTTTATACACACCCGGGCCCCGGCTCACTGGTCCCTCCACTCCTGACCACAAGCACTGTAAGAAAGTCCGCGAAAGTGAGGTTTTATACACACCCGGGCCTCGGCTCACTCGTCCCTCCACTCCTGACCACAAGCACTGAAAGAAAGTCCGCGAAAGTGAGGTTTTATACACAACCAGGCCCAGGCTCACAGATCCCTCCGCTCCCGACACCAAGCAATGTAAGAAAGTCCGCGAAAGTGATGTTTTATACACACCCGGGCCTCGGCTCTCTTGTCCCTCCGCTCCTGACTCCAAGCACTGTAACAAAGTCCGCGAAAGTGAGGTTTTATACACACCTGGGCCCCGGTTCACTGGTCCCTCCGCTCCCGGCCCCAAGCACTGTGAGAAAATCCGCGAAAGTGAGGTTTTATACTCACCTGGGCCTCGGCTCACTGGTCCCTCCGCTCCTGACCCCAAGCACTGTAAGAAAGTCCGCGAAAGTGAGGTTTTATACTCACCTGGTCCTCGGATCAATGGTCCCTCCGCTCCCGACTCCAAGCACTGTAAGAAAGTCCGCGAATGTGAGGTTTTATACTCACCTGGGCCTCGGCTCAATGGTCGCTCAGCTCCCGACCCCAAGCACTGTAAGAAAGTCCGACAAAGTGAGATTTTATACTCACCTGGGCCTCGGCTCACTGGTCCCTCCGCTCCTGACCCCAAGCACTGTAAGAAAGTCCGCGAAAGTGAGGTTTTATACTCAACTGGGCCTCGGCTCACTGGTCCCTCCGCTCCTGACCCCAAGCACTGTAAGAAAGTCCGCGAAAGTGAGTATTTAAAGTCACCCGGGCCTCGGCTCACTGGTCCCTCAGCTCCCGACTCCAAGCACTGTAAGAAAGTCCGCGAAAGTGAGGTTTTATACACACCCGGGCCTCGGCTCACTGGTCCCTCCGCTTCTGACTCCAAGCGCCTTAAGAAAGTCCGCGAAAGTGAGGTTTTATACTCACCTGGGCCTCGGCTCACTGGTCCCTCGGCTCCCGACTCCAAGCACTGTAAGAAAGTCCGCGAAAGTGAGGTTTTATACACACCCGGGCCACGGCTCTCTTGTCCCTCCGCTCCTGACTCCAAGCACTGCAACAAAGTCCGCGAAAGTGAGGTTTTATATACACCTGGACCCCGGTTCACTGGTCCCTCCGCTCCCGACCCCAAGCACTGTGAGAAAATCCGCGAAAGTGAAGTTTTATACTCACCTGGGCCTCGGCTCACTGGTCCCTCTGCTCCCGACTCCAAGCACTGTAAGAAAGTCCGCGAAAGTGAGGTTTTATACTCACCTGGGCCTCGGCTCAATGGTCGCTCAGCTCCCGACCCCAAGCACTGTAAGAAAGTCCGACAAAGTGAGGTTTTATACTCACCTGGGCCTCGGCTCACTGGTCCCTCTGCTCCCGACCCCAAGCACTGTGAGAAAGCCCTCAAAAGTGAGGTTTTATATTCACCTGGGCCTCGGCTCACTGGACCCTCAGCTCCCGACTCCAAGCACAGTAAGAAAGTCCGCGAAAGTGAGGTTTTATACACACCCGGGCCTCGGCTCAATGGTCCCTCCGCTCCCGACTTCAAGCACTGTGATAAAGTCCGCGAAAGTGAAGTTTTATACACACCCGGGCCTCGGCACACTGGTCCCTCCGCTCCCGACCCCAAGCACTGTAAGAAAGTCCGCGAAAGTGAGGTTTTATACTCTCCCGGGCCTCGGCTCACTGCTCCCTCCGCTCCTGACCCCAAGCACTGTAAGAAAGTCCGCGAAAGTGAGGTTATATACTCACCCGGGCCCCAGCTCACTGGTCCCTCGGCTCCCGACTCCAAGCACTGTAAGAAAGTCCGCGAAAGTGAGGTTTTATACACACCCGGGCCTCGGCTCACTGTTCACTCCGCTCCTGACCCCAAGCACTGTGACAAAGTCCGCAAAATTGAGGTTTTATACTCACCCGGGCCTCAGGTCACTGGTCACTCCGCTCCCGACCCCAAGCACTGTAAGAAAGTCCGCGAAAGTGAGGTTTTATACACACCCGGGCCCCGGCTCACTGGTCCCTCCACTCCTGACCACAAGCACTGTAAGAAAGTCCGCGAAAGTGAGGTTTTATACACAACCAGGCCCAGGCTCACAGATCCCTCCGCTCCCGACACCAAGCAATGTAAGAAAGTCCGCGAAAGTGAGGTTTTATACTCACCTGGGCCGCGGCTCATTAGTCCCTCCGCTCCCGACTCCAAGCACTGCAAGAAAGTCCGCGAAAGTGAGGTTTTATACACACCCGGGCATCGGCTCACTGGTCCCTCTGCTCCCGACTCCAAGCACTGTGAGAAAGTCCGCGAAAGTGAGGTTTTATACTCACCCGGGCCTCGGCTCACTGGTCCCCCCGCTCCCGACCCCAAGCACTGCAAGAAAGTCCGCGAAAGTGAGGTTTTATACTCACCCGGGCCTCAGCTCACTGGTCCATCCGCTCCCGAACCCAAGCACTTTAAGAATGTCCGCGAAAGTGAGGTTTTATACACACCCGGGCCTCGGCTCTCTTGTTCCTCCGCTCCTGACTCCAAGCACTGTAACAAAGTCCGCAAAGTGAGGTTTTATACACACCTGGGCCCCGGTTCACTGGTCCCTCCGCTCCCGACCCCAAGCACTGTGAGAAAATCCACGAAAGTGAGGTTTTATACTCACCTGGGCCTCGGCTCAATGGTCCCTCCGCTCCCGACTCCAAGCACTGTAAGAAAGTCCGCAAAAGTGAGGTTTTATACTCACGTGGGCCTCGGCTCAATGGTCGCTCAGCTCCCGACCCCAAGCACTGTAAGAAAGTCCGACAAAGTGAGATTTTATAATCACCTGGGCCTCGGCTCACTGGTCCCTCCGCTCCTGACTCCAAGCACTGTAAGAAAGTCCGCGAAAGTGAGGTTTTATACTCAACTGGGCCTCGGCTCACTGGTCCCTCCGCTCCTGACCCCAAGCACTGTAAGAAAGTCTGCGAAAGTGAATATTTAAAGTCACCCGGGCCTCGGCTCACTTGTCCCTCAGCTCCCGACTCCAAGCACTGTAAGAAAGTCCGCGAAAGTGAGGTTTTATACACACCCG
Source organism: Somniosus microcephalus (assembly GCF_052327205.1). Classification (NCBI taxonomy): domain Eukaryota; kingdom Metazoa; phylum Chordata; class Chondrichthyes; order Squaliformes; family Somniosidae; genus Somniosus; species Somniosus microcephalus. The sequence continues at coordinate 198,534,971 of NC_140988.1, forward strand.
GGCCTCGGCTCACTGGTCCCTCCGCTCCCGACCCCAAGCACTGTGAGAAAGTCCGCGAAAGTGAGGTTTTATACACACCCGGGCCTCGGCTCAATGGTCCCTCCGCTCCCGACTCCAAGCACTGTGAGAAAGTCCGCGAAAGTGAGGTTTTATACACACCCGGGCCGCGGCTCACTGGTCGCTCCGCTCCTGACCCCAAGCACTGTAAGAAAGTCCGCGAAAGTGAGTATTTAAAGTCACCCGGGCCTCGGCTCACTGGTCCCTCCGGTCCCGACTCCAAGCACTGTAAGAAAATCCACAAAAGTGAGGTTTTATACACACCCGGCTCTCGGCTCACTAGTCCCTCCGCTCCCGACTCCAAGCACTGTAAGAAAGTCCGCAAAAGTGAGGTTTTATACTCACCCGAGCCTCGGCTCACTGGTCCCTCCGCTCCTGACCCCAAGCACTGTAAGAAAGTCCGTGAAAGTGAGGTTATATACTCACCCCGGCCCCGGCTCACTGGTCCCTCCGCTCCCGACTCCAAGCACTGTAAGAAAATCCACAAAAGTGAGGTTTTATACACACCCGGGTCTCGGCTCACTGGTCCCTCCGCTCCTGACCCCAAGCACTGTAAGAAAGTCCGCGAAAGTGAAGTTTTATACACACACGGGCGTCGGATCACTGGTCCCTCCGCTCCCGACCCCAAGCACTGTAAGAAAATCCACGAATGTGAGGTTTTATACTCACCCGGGCCTCGGCTCACTGGTCACTCCGCTCCCGACCCCAAGCACTGTAAGAAAGTCCGCGAAAGTGAGGTTTTATACACACCCGGGCCCCGGCTCACTGGTCCCTCCACTCCTGACCACAAGCACTGTAAGAAAGGCCGCGAAAGTGAGGTTTTATACACAACCAGGCCCAGGCTCACAGATCCCTCCGCTCCCGACACCAAGCAATGTAAGAAAGTCCGCGAAAGTGATGTTTTATACACACCCGGGCCTCGGCTCTCTTGTCCCTCCGCTCCTGACTCCAAGCACTGTAACAAAGCTCGCGAAAGTGAGGTTTTATACACACCTGGGCCACGGTTCACTGGTCCCTCCGCTCCCGACCCCAAGCACTGTGAGAAAATCCGCGAAAGTGAGGTTTTATACTCACCTGGGCCTCGGCTCACTGGACCCTCCGCTCCTGACCCCAAGCACTGTAAGAAAGTCCGCGAAAGTGAGGTTTTATACTCACCTGGGCCTCGGATCAATGGTCCCTCCGCTCCCGAGTGCAAGCACTGTAAGAAAGTCCGCGAAAGTGAGGTTTTATACTCACCTGGGCCTCGGCTCAATGGTCGCTCAGCTCCCGACCCCAAGCACTGTAAGAAAGTCCGAAAAAGTGAGATTTTATTCTCACCTGGGCCTCGGCTCACTGGTCCCTCCGCTCCTGACCCCAAGCACTGTAAGAAAGTCCGCGAAAGTGAGGTTTTTTACTCAACTGGGCCTCGGCTCACTGGTCCCTCCGCCCCTGACCCCAAGCACTGTAAGAAAGTCCGCGAAAGTGAGTATTTAAAGTCACCCGGGCCTCGGCTCACTGGTCCCTCAGCTCCCGACTCCAAGCACTGTAAGAAAGTCCGCGAAAGTGAGGTTTTATACACACCCGGGCCTCGGCTCACTGGTCCCTCCGCTCCCGACCCCAAGCACTGTGAGAAAGTCCGCGAAAGTGAGGTTTTATACACACCCGGGCCTCGGCTCAATGGTCCCTCTGCTCCCGACTCCAAGCACTGTGAGAAAGTCCGCGAAAGTGAGGTTTTATACTCTCCCGGGCCGCGGCTCACTGGTCCCTCTGCTCCCGACCCCAAGCACTGTAAGAAAGTCCGTGAAAGTGAGGTTATATACTCACCCCGGCCCCGGCTCACTGGTCCCTCCGCTCCCGACTCCAAGCACTGTAAGAAAATCCACAAAAGTGAGGTTTTATACACACCCGGGTCTCGGCTCACTAGTCCCTCCGCTCCCGACTCCAAGCACTGTAAGAAAGTCCGCAAAAGTGACGTTTTATACTCACCCGAGCCTCGGCTCACTGGTCCCTCCGCTCCTGACCCCAAGCACTGTAAGAAAGTCCGCGAAAGTGAAGTTTTATACACACACGGGCGTCGGATCACTGGTCCCTCCGCTCCCGACCCCAAGCACTGTAAGAAAATCCACGAATGTGAGGTTTTATACTCACCCGGGCCTCGGCTCACTGGTCACTCCGCTCCCGACCCCAAGCACTGTAAGAAAGTCCGCGAAAGTGAGGTTTTATACACACCCGGGCCCCGGCTCACTGGTCCCTCCACTCCTGACCACAAGCACTGTAAGAAAGTCCGCGAAAGTGAGGTTTTATACACAACCAGGCCCAGGCTCACAGATCCCTCCGCTCCCGACACCAAGCAATGTAAGAAAGTCCGCGAAAGTGAGGTTTTATACTCACCTGGGCTGCGGCTCATTAGTCCCTCCGCTCCCGACCCCAAGCACTTTATGAAAGTTCGCGAAAGTGAGGTTTTATACACACCCGGGCCCCGGCTCACTGGTCCCTCCGCTCCCGACTCCAAGCACTGCAAGAAAGGCCGCGAAAGTGAGGTTTTATACTCACCCGGGCCTCGGGTCACTGCTCCATCCGCTCCCGAACCCAAGCACTTTAAGGATGTCCGCGAAAGTGAGGTTTTATACACACCCGGGCCTCGGCTCACTGGACCCTCTGCTCCCGACTCCAAGCACTGTGAGAAAGTCCGCGAAAGTGAGGTTTTATACTCACCCGGGCCTCGGCTCACTGGTCCCACCGCTCCCGCCCCCAAGCACTGTAAGAAAGCCCACGAAAGTGATGTTTTATACTCACCCGGGCCTCGGCTCACTGGTCCCACCGCTCCCGCCCCCAAGCACTGTAAGAAAGCCCGCGAAAGTGATGTTTTATACTCACCCGGGCCTCGGCTCACTGGTCCCTCTGCTCCCGACCCCAAGCACTATGAGATAGTCCGCAAAAGTGAGGTTTTATACACACCCGGGCCCAGGCTCACTGGTCCCTCCACTTCTGACTCCAAGGAGTGTGAGATAGTCCGTGAAAGTGAGGTTTTACACTCACCCGGGCCTCGGCTCACTGGTCCCTCCACTCCTGACCACAAGCACTGTAAGAAAGTCCTCGAAAGTGAGTTTTTATACACACCCGGGCCTCGGCTCACTGGTCCCTCCGCTCCTGACCCCAAGCACTGTAAGAAAGTCCGCGAAAGTGAGGTTTTATACTCACCCGGGCCTCGGCTCACTGGTCCCTCCGCTCCCGACTCAAAGCACTGTAAGAAAGTCCGCGAAAGTGAGGTTTTATACACACCCGGGCCTCGGCTCACTGGTCCCTCCGCTCCCGACTCCAAGCACTATAAGAACGTCCGCGAAAGTGAGGTTTTATACTCACCCGGGCCTCGGCTCTCTGGTCCCTCCACTCCCGACTCCAAGCACTGTAAGAAAGTCCGCGAAAGTGAGGTTTTATACTCACCTGGGCCTCGGCTCACTGGTCCCTCCACTCCCGACCCCAAGCAGTGTGAGAAAGTCCGCGAAAGTGAGGTTTTATACACACCCGGGCCTCGGCTCACTGGTCCCTCCGCTCCCGACCCCAAGCACTGTAAGAAAGTCCGCGAAAGTCAGGTTTTATACACACCCGGGCCTTGGCTCATTGGTCCCTCCGCTCCCAACCTCAAGCACTGCAAGAAAGTCCACAAAAGTGATGTTTTATACTCACCCGGGCCTCGGCTCATTGGTCCCTCCAGTCTCGACCCCAAGCACTGTAAGAAAGTCCGCGAAAGTGAGGTTTTATACTCACCCGGGCCCCGGCTCACTGGTCCCTCTGCTCCCGACCCCAAGCACTGTGAGAAACTCCGCGAAAGTGAGGTTTTATACACACCCGGGCCTCTGCTCACAGGTCCCTCCGCCCCCGATCCCAAGCACTGTAAGAAAGTCCTCAAAAGTGAGGTTTTATACTCACCCGGGCCTCGGCTCACTGGTCCCTCCACTCCCGACCCCAAGCACTGCAAGAAAGTCCGCGAAAGTGAGGTTTTATACTCACCTGGGCCTCGGCTCACTGGTCCCTCCGCTCCCGACATCAAGTACTGTAAGAAAGCCCGCATAAGTGAGGTTTTATACACACCCGGGCCTCGGCTCACTGGTCCCTCTGCTCCCGACCCCAAGCACTGTGAGATAGTCCGCGAAGGTGAGGTTTTATACACACCCGGGCCCCGGCTCACTGGTCCCTCCACTCCTGACTCCAAGCAGTGTGAGATAGTCCACGAAAGTGAGGTTTTATACTCACCTGGGCTGCGGCTCATTAGTCCCTCCGCTCCCGACCCCAAGCACTTTATGAAAGTTCGCGAAAGTGAGGTTTTATACACACCCGGGCCCCGGCTCACTGGTCCCTCCGCTCCCGACTCCAAGCACTGCAAGAAAGGCCGCGAAAGTGAGGTTTTATACTCACCCGGGCCTCGGGTCACTGCTCCATCCGCTCCCGAACCCAAGCACTTTAAGGATGTCCGCGAAAGTGAGGTTTTATACACACCCGGGCCTCGGCTCACTGGACCCTCTGCTCCCGACTCCAAGCACTGTGAGAAAGTCCGCGAAAGTGAGGTTTTATACTCACCCGGGCCTCGGCTCACTGGTCCCACCGCTCCCGCCCCCAAGCACTGTAAGAAAGCCCACGAAAGTGATGTTTTATACTCACCCGGGCCTCGGCTCACTGGTCCCACCGCTCCCGCCCCCAAGCACTGTAAGAAAGCCCGCGAAAGTGATGTTTTATACTCACCCGGGCCTCGGCTCACTGGTCCCTCTGCTCCCGACCCCAAGCACTGTGAGATAGTCCGCAAAAGTGAGGTTTTATACACACCCGGGCCCAGGCTCACTGGTCCCTCCACTTCTGACTCCAAGGAGTGTGAGATAGTCCGTGAAAGTGAGGTTTTACACTCACCCGGGCCTCGGCTCACTGGTCCCTCCACTCCTGACCACAAGCACTGTAAGAAAGTCCTCGAAAGTGAGTTTTTATACACACCCGGGCCTCGGCTCACTGGTCCCTCCGCTCCTGACCCCAAGCACTGTAAGAAAGTCCGCGAAAGTGAGGTTTTATACTCACCCGGGCCTCGGCTCACTGGTCCCTCCGCTCCCGACTCAAAGCACTGTAAGAAAGTCCGCGAAAGTGAGGTTTTATACACACCCGGGCCTCGGCTCACTGGTCCCTCCGCTCCCGACTCCAAGCACTATAAGAACGTCCGCGAAAGTAAGGTTTTATACTCACCCGGGCCTCGGCTCTCTGGTCCCTCCACTCCCGACTCCAAGCACTGTAAGAAAGTCCGCGAAAGTGAGGTTTTATACTCACCTGGGCCTCGGCTCACTGGTCCCTCCACTCCCGACCCCAAGCAGTGTGAGAAAGTCCGCGAAAGTGAGGTTTTATACACACCCGGGCCTCGGCTCACTGGTCCCTCCGCTCCCGACCCCAAGCACTGTAAGAAAGTCCGCGAAAGTCAGGTTTTATACACACCCGGGCCTTGGCTCATTGGTCCCTCCGCTCCCAACCTCAAGCACTGCAAGAAAGTCCACAAAAGTGATGTTTTATACTCACCCGGGCCTCGGCTCATTGGTCCCTCCAGTCTCGACCCCAAGCACTGTAAGAAAGTCCGCGAAAGTGAGGTTTTATACTCACCCGGGCCCCGGCTCACTGGTCCCTCTGCTCCCGACCCCAAGCACTGTGAGAAACTCCGCGAAAGTGAGGTTTTATACACACCCGGGCCTCTGCTCACAGGTCCCTCCGCCCCCGATCCCAAGCACTGTAAGAAAGTCCTCAAAAGTGAGGTTTTATACTCACCCGGGCCTCGGCTCACTGGTCCCTCCACTCCCGACCCCAAGCACTGCAAGAAAGTCCGCGAAAGTGAGGTTTTATACTCACCTGGGCCTCGGCTCACTGGTCCCTCCGCTCCCGACATCAAGTACTGTAAGAAAGCCCGCATAAGTGAGGTTTTATACACACCCGGGCCTCGGCTCACTGGTCCCTCTGCTCCCGACCCCAAGCACTGTGAGATAGTCCGCGAAGGTGAGGTTTTATACACACCCGGGCCCCGGCTCACTGGTCCCTCCACTCCTGACTCCAAGCAGTGTGAGATAGTCCACGAAAGTGAGGTTTTATACTCACCCGGGCCTCGGCTCACTGGTCCCTCCGCTCCCGACTCCAAACACTGTAAGAAAGTCCTCGAATGTGAGGTTTTATACACACCCGGGCCTCGGCTCACCGGTCCCTCCGCTCCTGACCCCAAGCACTGTAATAAAGTCCGCGAAAGTGAGGTTTTATACTCACCCGGGCCTCGGCTCACTGGACCCTCCGCTCCCGACTCAAAGCACTGTAAGAAAGTCCGCGAAAGTGAGGTTTTATACTCACCCGGGCCTCGGCTCACTGGTCCCTCCGCCCCCGACCCCAAGCACTGTAAGAAAGTCCTCAAAAGTGAGGTTTTATACTCACCCGGGCCTCGGCTCACTGGTCCCTCCACTCCCGACCCCAAGCACTGCAAGAAAGTCCGCGAAAGTGAGGTTTTAAACTCACCCGGGCTTCGGCTCACTGGTCCCTCCGCTCCCGACACCAAGTACTGTAAGAAAGCCTGCGAAAGTGAGGTTTTATACACACCCAGGCCTCGGCTCACTGGTCCCTCTGCTCCCGACCCCAAGCACTGTGAGATAGTCCGCGAAGGTGAGGTTTTATACACACCCGGGCCCCGGCTCACTGGTCCCTCCACTCCTGACTCCAAGCATTGTGAGATAGTCCGCGAAAGTGAGGTTTTATACTCACCCGGGCCTCGGCTCACTGGTCCCTCCGCTCCCGACTCCAAACACTGTAAGAAAGTCCTCGAATGTGAGGTTTTATACACACCCGGGCCTCGGCTCACTGGTCCCTCCACTCCTGACCCCAAGCACTGTAATAAAGTCCGCGAAAGTGAGGTTTTATACTCACCCGGGCCTCGGATCACTGGACCCTCCGCTCCCGACTCAAAGCACTGTAAGAAAGTCCGCGAAAGTGAGGTTTTATACACACCCGGGCCTCGGCTCACTGGTCCCTCCGCTCCCGACTCCAAGCACTGTAAGAAAGTCAACGAAAGTGAGATTTTATACTCACCCGGGCCTCGGCTCACTGGTCCCTCCGCTCCCGACACCAAGCACTGTAAGAAAGACCGCGAAAGTGAGGTTTTATACACACCCGGTCCTCGGCTCACTGGTCCCTCCGCTCCCGACTCCAAGCACTGTAAGAAAGTCCGCGAAAGTGAGGTTTTATACACACCCGGGCCTCGGCTCACTGGTCCCTCCGCTCCCGACTCCAAGCACTGTAAGAAAGTCTACGAAAGTGAGATTTTATACTCACCCGGGCCTCGGCTCACTGGTCCCTCCGCTCCCGACACCAAGCACTGTAAGAAAGACCACTAAAGTGAGGTCTTATACACACCCGGGCCTCGGCTCACTGGTCCCTCCACTCCCGACTCCAAGCACTGTGAGAAATTCCGCGAAAGTGAGGTTTTATACTCACCTGGGCCTCGGCTCACTGGTCCCTCCGCTCCCGACCCCAAGCACTGTAAGAAAGTCCGCAAAAGTGAGGTTTTATACACACCCGGGCCTCGGCTCACTGGTCCCTCCGCTCCCGACACCAAGCACTGTAAGAATGTCCGCGAAAGTGAGGTTTTATACTCACACGGGCCTCGGCTCACTGGTCCCTCCGCTCCCGACCCCAAGCACAGTAAGAAAGTCCGCGAAAGTGAGGTTTTATACTCACCCGGGCCCCGGCTCACTGGTCCCTCCGCTCCTGACCCCAAGCACTGTAAGAAATTCCGCAAAAGTGAGGTTTTATACTCACCCGGGCCCCGGCTCACTGGTCACTCCGCTCCCGACCCCAAGCACTATGAGAAAGCCCGCGAAAGTGTGGTTTTATACTCACCCGGGCCCCGACCGACTGGTCCCTCCGCTCCCAACCCCAAGCACTGTAAGTAATTCCGCGAAAGTGATGTTTTATACTCACCCGGGCCTCGGCTCACTGGTCCTTCCGCTCCCGACCCCAAGCACTGTGACAAAGTCCGCGAAAGTGAGGTTTTATACTCACCCGGGCCTCGGCTCACTGGTCCCTCTGCTTCTGACAGCAAGCACTGTGAGAAAGTCCGCGAAAGTGATGTTTTATACTCACCCGGGCCCCGGCTCACTGGTCCCTCCGCTCCCGACCCCAAGCCCTGTGAGAAAGTCCGCGAAAGTGAGGTTTTATACTCATCCGGGCCCCGGCTCACTGGTCCCTCCACTCCCGACTCCAAGCACTGTGAGAAAGTCCGCGAAAGTGAGGTTTTATACTCACCTGTGCCCCGGCCCACTGGTCCCTCCGCTCCTGACCCCAAGCACAGTGAGAAAGACCGCGAAAGTGAGGTTTTATACTCACCTGGGCCTCGGCTCACTGGTCCCTCCGCTCCTGACTCGAAGCACTGTAAGAAAGTCCGCGAAAGTGAGGTTTTATACGCATCCAGGCCCCGGCTCACTTGTCCATCTGCTCCTGACTCCAAGCACTGTAAGAAATTCCGCGAAAATGAGGTTTCATACACACCCGGGCCTCGGCTCACTGGTCCCTCTGTTCCCGACCCCAAGCACTGTAAAAAAGTCTGCGAAAGTGAGGTTTTATACTCACCCGGGCCTCGGCTCACTGGTCCCTCCGCTCCCGACTCCAAACACTGTGAGAAAGTCCGCGAAAGTGAGGTTTTATACACACCCGGGCCTCGGGTCACTGGTCCCTCCACTCCCGACCCCAAGCACTGTAAGAACGTCCGCGAAAGTGAGGTTTTATACTCACCCGGGCCTCGGCTCACTGGCCCCTCCGCTCCCGACTCCAAGCACTATGAGAAAGTCCGCGAAAGTGAGGTTTTATACACACCCGGGCCTCGGGTCACTAGTCCCTCCACTCCCGACTCCAAGCACTGTAAGAAAGTCCGCGAAAGTGAGGCTTTATACACACCCGTGCCTCGGCTCACTGGTCCCTCCGCTCCCGACCCCAAGCACTGTAAGAAAGTCCGCGAATGTGAGGTTTTATACACACCCGGGCCTCGGGTCACTGGTCCCTCCGCTCCCGACCCCAAGCACTGTGAGAAAGCCCGCGAAAGTGAGGTTTTATACTCACCCGGGCCTCGGCTCACTGGTCCCTCCGCTCCCGACCCCAAGCACTGTAAGAAAGTCCGCGAAAGTGAGGTTTTATACACACCCGGGCCTCGGCTCACTGGTCCCTCTGCTCCCAACCCCAAGCACTGTGAGATAGTCCGCAAAAGTGAGGTTTTATACACACCCGGGCCCAGGCTCACTGGTCCCTCCACTTCTGACTCCAAGGAGTGTGAGATTGTCCGCGAAAGTGAGGTTTTACACTCACCCGGGTCTCAGCTCACTGGACCCTCCGCTCCCGACACCAAACACTGTAAGAAAGTCCTCGAAAGTGAGTTTTTATACACACCCGAGCCTCGGCTCACTGGTCCCTCCGCTCCTGACCCCAAGCACTGTAAGAAAGTCCGCGAAAGTGAGGTTTTATACTCACCCGGGCCTCGGCTCACTGGTCCCTCCGCTCCCGACTCCAAGCACAATAAGAACGTCCGCGAAAGTGAGGTTTTATACTCACCCGGGCCTCGGCTCACTGGTCCCTCCGCTCCTGACCCCAAGCACTGCAAGAAAGTCCGTGAAAGTGAGGTTTTAAACACACCCGGGCCTTGGCTCACTGGTCCCTCCGCTCTCAACCTCAAGCACTGCAAGAAAGTCCGCGAAAGTGAGGTTTCATACTCACCCGGGCCCCGGCTCACTGGTCCCTCTGCTCCCGACCCCAAGCACTGTGAGAAAGTCCGCGAAAGTGAGGTTTTATACACACCCGGGCCTCGGCTCACAGGTCCCTCCGCCCCCGACCCCAAGCACTGTAAGAAAGTCCTCAAAAGTGAGGTTTTATACTCACCCGGGCCTCGGCTCACTGGTCCCTCCACTCCCGACCCCAAGCACTGCAAGAAAGTCCGCGAAAGTGAGGTTTTATACTCACCCGGGCCTCGGCTCACTGGTCCCTCCGCTCCCGACACCAAGTACTGTAAGAAAGCCCGCGAAAGTGAGGTTTTATACACTCCCGGGCCTCGGCTCACTGGTCCCTCCGCTCCCGACACCAAGTACTGTAAGAAAGCCCGCGAAAGTGAGGTTTTATACACACCCGGGCCTCGGCTCACTGGTCCCTCTGCTCCCGACCCCAAGCACTGTGAGATAGTCCGCGAAGGTGAGGTTTTATACACACCCGGGCCCCGGCTCACTGGTCCCTCCACTCCTGACTCCAAGCAGTTGAGATAGTCCGCGAAAGTGAGGTTTTATACTCACCCGGGCCTCGGCTCACTGGTCCCTCCGCTCCCGACTCCAAACACTGTAAGAAAGTCCTCGAATGTGAGGTTTTATACACACCCGGGCCTCGGCTCACCGGTCCATCCGCTCCTGACCCCAAGCACTGTAATAAAGTCCGCGAAAGTGAGGTTTTATACTCACCCGGGCCTCGGCTCACTGGACCCTCCGCTCCCGACTCAAAGCACTGTAAGAAAGTCCGCGAAAGTGAGGTTTTATACTCACCCGGGCCTCGGCTCACTGGTCCCTCCGCCCCCGACCCCAAGCACTGTAAGAAAGTCCTCAAAAGTGAGGTTTTATACTCACCCGGGCCTCGGCTCACTGGTCCCTCCACTCCCGACCCCAAGCACTGCAAGAAAGTCCGCGAAAGTGAGGTTTTAAACTCACCCGGGCTTCGGCTCACTGGTCCCTCCGCTCCCGACACCAAGTACTGTAAGAAAGCCTGCGAAAGTGAGGTTTTATACACACCCAGGCCTCGGCTCACTGGTCCCTCTGCTCCCGACCCCAAGCACTGTGAGATAGTCCGCGAAGGTGAGGTTTTATACACACCCGGGCCCCGGCTCACTGGTCCCTCCACTCCTGACTCCAAGCAGTGTGAGATAGTCCGCGAAAGTGAGGTTTTATACTCACCCGGGCCTCGGCTCACTGGTCCCTCCGCTCCCGACTCCAAACACTGTAAGAAAGTCCTCGAATGTGAGGTTTTATACACACCCGGGCCTCGGCTCACTGGTCCCTCCACTCCTGACCCCAAGCACTGTAATAAAGTCCGCGAAAGTGAGGTTTTATACTCACCCGGGCCTCGGATCACTGGACCCTCCGCTCCCGACTCAAAGCACTGTAAGAAAGTCCGCGAAAGTGAGGTTTTATACACACCCGGGCCTCGGCTCACTGGTCCCTCCGCTCCCGACTCCAAGCACTGTAAGAAAGTCAACGAAAGAGAGATTTTATACTCACCCGGGCCTCGGCTCACTGGTCCCTCCGCTCCCGACACCAAGCACTGTAAGAAAGACCACGAAAGTGAGGTTTTATACACACCCGGTCCTCGGCTCACTGGTCCCTCCGCTCCCGACTCCAAGCACTGTAAGAAAGTCCGCGAAAGTGAGGTTTTATACACACCCGGGCCTCGGCTCACTGGTCCCTCCGCTCCCGACTCCAAGCACTGTAAGAAAGTCTACGAAAGTGAGATTTTATACTCACCCGGGCCTCGGCTCACTGGTCCCTCCGCTCCCGACACCAAGCACTGTAAGAAAGACCGCTAAAGTGAGGTTTTATACACTCCCGGGCCTCGGCTCACTGGTCCCTCCGCTCCCGACCCCAATCACTGTAAGAAAGTCCGCGAAAGTGAGGTTTTATACTCACCTGGGCCTCGGCTCACTGGTCCCTCCGCTCCCGACCCCAAGCACTGTAAGAAAGACCGCTAAAGTGAGTTCTTATACACACCCGGGCCTCGGCTCACTGGTCCCTCCGCTCCCGACTCCAAGCACTGTGAGAAAGTCCGCGAAAGTGAGGTTTTATACTCACCTGGGCCTCGGCTCACTGGTCCCTCCGCTCCCGACCCCAAGCACTGTAAGAAAGTCCGCAAAAGTGAGGTTTTATACACACCCGGGCCTCGGCTCACTGGTCCCTCCGCTCCCGACACCAAGCACTGTAAGAATGTCCGCGAAAGTGAGGTTTTATACTCACACGGGCCTCGGCTCACTGGTCCCTCCGCTCCCGACCCCAAGCACAGTAAGAAAGTCCGCGAAAGTGAGGTTTTATACTCACCCGGGCCCCGGCTCACTGGTCCCTCCGCTCCTGACCCCAAGCACTGTAAGAAATTCCGCAAAAGTGAGGTTTTATACTCACCCGGGCCCCGGCTCACTGGTCACTCCGCTCCCGACCCCAAGCACTATGAGAAAGCCCGCGAAAGTGTGGTTTTATACTCACCCGGGCCCCGACCGACTGGTCCCTCCGCTCCCGACCCCAAGCACTGTAAGTAATTCCGCGAAAGTGAGGTTTTATACTCACCCGGGCCTCGGCTCACTGGTCCTTCCGCTCCCGACCCCAAGCACTGTGACAAAGTCCGCGAAAGTGAGGTTTTATACTCACCCGGGCCTCGGCTCACTGGTCCCTCTGCTTCTGACAGCAAGCACTGTGAGAAAGTCCGCGAAAGTGATGTTTTATACTCACCCGGGCCCCGGCTCACTGGTCCCTCCGCTCCCGACCCCAAGCCCTGTGAGAAAGTCCGCGAAAGTGAGGTTTTATATTCATCCGGGCCCCGGCTCACTGGTCCCTCCACTCCCGACTCCAAGCACTGTGAGAAAGTCCGCGAAAGTGAGGTTTTATACTCACCTGGGCCCCGGCCCACTGGTCCCTCCGCTCCTGACCCCAAGCACAGTGAGAAAGACCGCGAAAGTGAGGTTTTATACTCACCTGGGCCTCGGCTCACTGGTCCCTCCGCTCCTGACTCGAAGCACTGTAAGAAAGTCCGCGAAAGTGAGGTTTTATACGCATCCAGGCCCCGGCTCACTTGTCCATCTGCTCCTGACTCCAAGCACTGTGAGAAAGCCCGCAAAAGTGAGGTTTTATACACACCCGGGCCTCGGCTCACTGGTCCATCCGCTGCCGACTCCAAGCACTGTAAGAAATTCCGCGAAAATGAGGTTTCATACACACCCGGGCCTCGGCTCACTGGTCCCTCTGTTCCCGACCCCAAGCACTGTAAGAACGTCCGCGAAAGTGAGGTTTTATACTCACCCGGGCCTCGGCTCACTGGCCCCTCCGCTCCCGACTCCAAGCACTATGAGAAAGTCCGCGAAAGTGAGGTTTTATACACACCCGGGCCTCGGGTCACTAGTCCCTCCACTCCCGACCCCAAGCACTGTAAGAAAGTCCGCGAAAGTGAGGTTTTATACACACCCGTGCCTCGGCTCACTGGTCCCTCCGCTCCCGACCCCAAGCACTGTAAGAAAGTCCGCGAATGTGAGGTTTTATATACACCCGGGCCTCGGGTCACTGGTCCCTCCGCTCCCGACCCCAAGCACTGTGAGAAAGCCCGCGAAATTGAGGTTTTATACTCACCCGGGCCTCGGCTCACTGGTCCCTCCGCTCCCGACCCCAAGCAGTGTAAGAAAGTCCGCGAAAGTGAGGTTTTATACACACCCGGGCCTCGGCTCACTGGTCCCTCTGCTCCCAACCCCAAACACTGTGAGATAGTCCGCAAAAGTGAGGTTTTATACACACCCGGGCCCAGGCTCACTGGTCCCTCCACTTCTGACTCCAAGGAGTGTGAGATTGTCCGCGAAAGTGAGGTTTTACACTCACCCGGGTCTCGGCTCACTGGACCCTCCACTCCCGACACCAAACACTGTAAGAAAGTCCTCGAAAGTGAGTTTTTATACACACCCGGGCCTCGGCTCACTGGTCCCTCCGCTCCTGACCCCAAGCACTGTAAGAAAGTCCGCGAAAGTGAGGTTTTATACTCACCCGGGCCTCGGCTCACTGGTCCCTCCGCTCCCGACTCCAAGCACAATAAGAACGTCCGCGAAAGTGAGGTTTTATACTCACCCGGGCCTCGGCTCACTGGTCCCTCCGCTCCTGACCCCAAGCACTGCAAGAAAGTCCGCGAAAGTGAGGTTTTATACACACCCGGGCCTTGGCTCACTGGTCCCTCCGCTCTCAACCTCAAGCACTGCAAGAAAGTCCGCGAAAGTGAGGTTTCATACTCACCCGGGCCCCGGCTCACTGGTCCCTCTGCTCCCGACCCCAAGCACTGTGAGAAAGTCCGCGAAAGTGAGGTTTTATACACACCTGGGCCTCGGCTCACAGGTCCCTCCGCCCCCGACCCCAAGCACTGTAAGAAAGTCCTCAAAAGTGAGGTTTTATACTCACCCGGGCCTCGGCTCACTGGTCCCTCCACTCCCGACCCCAAGCACTGCAAGAAAGTCCGCGAAAGTGAGGTTTTATACTCACCCGGGCCTCGGCTCACTGGTCCCTCCGCTCCCGACACCAAGTACTGTAAGAAAGCCCGCGAAAGTGAGGTTTTATACACTCCCGGGCCTCGGCTCACTGGTCCCTCCGCTCCCGACACCAAGTACTGTAAGAAAGCCCGCGAAAGTGAGGTTTTATACACACCCGGGCCTCGGCTCACTGGTCCCTCTGCTCCCGACCCCAAGCACTGTGAGATAGTCCGCGAAGGTGAGGTTTTATACACACCCGGGCCCCGGCTCACTGGTCCCTCCACTCCTGACTCCAAGCAGTTGAGATAGTCCGCGAAAGTGAGGTTTTATACTCACCCGGGCCTCGGCTCACTGGTCCCTCCGCTCCCGACTCCAAACACTGTAAGAAAGTCCTCGAATGTGAGGTTTTATACAAACCTGGGCCTCGGCTCACTGGTCCCTCCGCTCCTGACCCCAAGCACTGCAATAAAGTCCGCGAAAGTGAGGTTTTATACTCACCCGGGCCTCGGCTCACTGGACCCTCCGCTCCCGACTCAAAGCACTGTAAGAATGTCCGCGAAAGTGAGGTTTTATACACACCCGGGCCTCGGCTCACTGGTCCCTCCGCTCCCGACTCCAAGCACTGTAAGAAAGTCCACGAAAGTGAGATTTTATACTCACCCGGGCCTCGGCTCACTGGTCCCTCCGCTCCCGACACCAAGCACTGTAAGAAAGACCGCGAAAGTGAGGTTTTATACACACCCGGTCCTCGGCTCACTGGTCCCTCCGCTCCCGACTCCAAGCACTGTGAGAAAGTCCGCGAAAGCGAGGTCTTATACACACCCGGGCCTCGGCTCACTGGTCCCTCCGCTCCCGACTCCAAGGTCTGTGAGAAAGTCCGCAAAAGTGAGGTTTTATACTCACCTGGGCCTCGGCTCACTGGTCCCTCCGCTCCTGACCCCAAGCACTGTAAGAAAGTCCGCAAAAGTGAGGTTTTATAAACACCCGGGCCTCGGCTCACTCTTCCCTCCGCTCCCGACACCAAGCACTGTAAGAATGTCCGCGAAAGTGAGGTTTTATACTCACACGGGCCTCGGCTCACTGGTCCCTCCGCTCCTGACCCCAAGCACAGTAGGAAAGGCCGCGAAAGTGAGGTTTTATACACTCCCGGGCCTCGGCTCACTGGTCCCTCCGCTCCCGACCCCAAGCACTGTAAGAAAGTCCGCGAAAGTGAGGTTTTATACTCACCCGGGCCCCGGCTCACTGGTCACTCCGCTCCCGACCCCAAGCACTATGAGAAAGCCCGTGAAAGTGTGGTTTTATACTCACCCGGGCCCCGACTTACTGGTCCCTCCGCTCCCGACCCCAAGCACTGTAAGTAATTCCGCGAAAGTGAGGTTTTATACTCACCCGGGCCTCGGCTCACTGGTCCTTCCGCTCCCGTCCCCAAGCACTGTGAGAAAGTCCGCGAAAGTGAGGTTTTATACTCACCCGGGCCCCGGCTCACTGGTCCCTCCGCTCCCGACCCCAAGCACTGTGAGAAAGTCCGCGAAAGTGAGGTTTTATACTCATCCGGGCCCCGGCTCACTGGTCCCTCCGCTCCCGACTCCAAGCACTGTGAGAAAGTCCGAATAAGTGAGGTTTTATACTCACCTGGGCCCCGGCTCACTGGTCCCTCTGCTCCCGACCCCAAGCACTGTGAGAAAGTCCGCGAAAGTGAGGTTTTATACTCACCCGGGCCCCGGCTCAATGGACTCTCCGCTCCCGACCCCAAGCACTGTGAGAAAGTCCGCGAAAGTGAGGTTTTATACTCACCCGGGCCCCGGCTCACTGGTCCCTCCGCTCCTGACCCCAAGCACTGTGAGAAAGACCACGAAAGTGAGGTTTTATACTCACCTGGGCCTCGGCTCACTGGTCCCTCCGCTCCTGACTCGAAGCACTGTAAGAAAGTCCGCGAAAGTGAGGTTTTATACGCATCCAGGCCCCGGCTCACTTGTCCATCTGCTCGTGACTCCAAGCACTGTGAGAAAGCCCGCAAAAGTGAGGTTTTATACACACCCGGGCCTCGGCTCACTGGTCCCTCCGCTGCCGACTCCAAGCACTGTAAGAAATTCCGCGAAAATGAGGTTTTATACACACCCGGGCCTCGGCTCACTGGTCCCTCCGCTGCCGACTCCAAGCACTGTAAGAAATTCCGCGAAAATGAGATTTTATACTCACCCGGGCCCCGGCTCACTGGTCCCTCCGCTCCCGACTCCAAGCACTGTGAGAAAGTCCGCGAAAGTGAGGTTTTATACACACCCGGGCCTCGGGTCACTGGTCCCTCCACTCCCGACCCCAAGCACTGTAAGAACGTCCGCGAAAGTGAGGTTTTATACTCACCCGGGCCTCGGCTCACTGGTCCCTCCGCTCCCGACTCCAAGCACTATGAGAAAGTCCGCGAAAGTGAGGTTTTATACACACCCGGGCCTCGGGTCACTGGTCCCTCCACTCCCGACCCCAAGCACTGTAAGAAAGTCCGCGAAAGTGAGGTTTTATACACACCCGTGCCTCGGCTCACTGGTCCCTCCGCTCCCGACCCCAAGCACTGTAAGAAAGTCCGCGAATGTGAGGTTTTATACACACCCGGGCCTCGGGTCACTGGCCCCTCCGCTCCCGACCCCAAGCACTGTGTGAAAGCCCGCGAATGTGAGGTTTTATACTCACCCGGGCCTCGGCTCACTGGTCCCTCCGCTCCCGACCCCAAGCACTGTAAGAAAGTCCGCGAAAGTGAGGTTTTATACACACCCGGGCCTCGGCTCACTGGTCCCTCCGCTCCCGACCCCAAGCCCTGTAAGAAAGTCCGCGAATGTGAGGTTTTATACACACCCGGGCCTCGGGTCACTGGTCCCTCAGCTCCTGACTCCAAGCACTGTAAGAAAGTCCGCGAAAGTGAGGTTTTATACACACCCGGGCCTCGGCTCACTGGTCCCTCCGCTCCCGACCCCATGCACTGTAAGAAAGCCCGCGAAAGTGAGGTTTTATTGTTCTTGGCCTCGGTGCCCTGACACTGTAAATATTCCTGACTGAGCTTATGCTCCCCCAGTAACTGCACCCTTTCCTGCTTCAGAGCCTGGAATCCTGCCAGTAACTTCTCCCCTGCTAGAGCCCTTGCTTGGGCTTCGAGTGCTGACTCCCGTATCTTGGCTGCCTGTGCTTCAACGAGCCTGTCCAAAAGCTGTATCTGTTTCTTGAAGCACATCAGCCAGACTGCCTTTTCTATGGATTTCTTATGATCCTTCCCTTCTGTCCACTTAGCTGCAGCATCTACCGGGTGCTCAGCCTTCAACAGATTAGTGATCCACTTCTTCGTGATATTCACCTTACTGAATGCATAATTTGAAATCCTCTCTTCCATTGAAGTTTTCTCTTCCGAATCAGTGTCTACTGTATCGCACCCATGTTGCCAGATTCCTGCCACGGTCGCTATTCTGTAGGTGGTGGTTTTTTGAGTCAGCTTTGCCCCTGACTGTTTTGAGCAGTTCGAATCACTCCCACACCCTTTGGTTCTAGACTCTGGACTTAGGTACAGGCTGCGATACAAAATTGGAGTAGACAACTGGTTTGGTGCAAGAAAACTGGCCTAGAAATTCAGTTGCCTTAGCGCCGCTTTTGAGGCGCTAGCGGGACTAGCGCCAGAGTTATGGCCAGTTTAAAAATTCCCTAGGGCCCTAAATCGGCGTTGCACCGGTAGCGCTGCGCCGGCACCGATGACGTCATCGGTGTGCGCAGCGTCCCGGTTGCCATGCCGACGGGCCCTAGCGCCGAAATTCAGTTGCGGCCGCCTCGCCCGTGGCAGCCGCAACTAAGACTCTGGCAACAGAGTCTTGCATGAGTTTGCGCCGGCGCATTAAAGGCCCCGCGGCGGCCGGCCGCTTTCCCGCCGGCCGCCTGCCCGCAGCTCCCTCCCCGGACTTCTCCCCCCCACCCCCCAGAACAGATGCAAGCCCGGCACTTGTCCGAGGTGCCGGGCTCATTTTTAGACAGATTTGCGCGGGCCGCGGCCGGGTGCAGGCAGCTCCTCCTTAACGGAAGGAGGAGGCCTGCACTTCCCGAGCCTGCCGCACCGCATCGGGTGCCGCAGCGCCGGAATTGCGGCGCGAAACGGCAGTTAGCGCCGATTTACCGCCGCAAAGACCCTTCAGTAGCGCCGGCAGCCGTTTGGGCGCGGCCCTGCTGAATTTTTGGCGCGCGCAGGGGGACTTAGCGCCGGCACTAACTTCTGGCGCTAAAGCCCTGGCTAAGCCAAAACCCAATTTCTAGGCCACTGTGTTTTATTAGAGTCACAATAAAATTATAGATTTAGATTACTGGAGCAGTTACAGACATTCAAGAGTACACTTATTTAAGAATAGAGAACATATGGCACAACGAGGGAAAATCACGTTAATAATCCCCCTACCCTTGTCCTACCCTCAATATCTAACTAAATTGTACTAAAAAGAGCCAGGGATCATGCTCACCAATAGGGGTTTCTTGACAGTTCGAATCCTGTCAGTTAAGCCGGTTGCGTTTTTGGGGTTCGCTCTTTGTGTTCTTTGGGGCCTGCCGTCTCCACGTGGTACTAGTCTTAGAATCTGCGAAGGTTCTTCAGTTGGTTGGAGTCCGCTGATGCGGTTTGGGCACAGTTGTGGATTTTTCTGATAAGTACCCACTTTTCTTAGTTAGAAATAGGGAGAGTAAAGTCTTTGTTGGGTACCTTAGCTTGTAGAGTGGAAAACTTCGGGTTTTGTTCTTCTGGTGGTGGTCCGGTTGTCGAGTTTTGTTACGGTTGGGGTTCGGTTGGCGGTCTTCGGTGTCGGCTCGGTCGCGGTGGCCTAGATCATTACACTGTGTAGTGGTAATGATCTGAAGGTGTGGTTTACCCGGCCCTTTTTTTACCGCGGTGCTCATGGTCGGTCCTCTTGTCGGGCTGCAGTTGCAGCCTTGTTGTCTTCGGTTGAGCCTGCCCCACCGTGCCCCCTTGCCCTGATGTTGCATGAGTCTTCCTGTTGGCTTCTGAATGATGATGCAGGGTGGTGTTGTGTCCTTGGTTACCAGTGAGCCTACAGTTATACTGTTTTTGAGTTTGTTATCTGCGCGCCAAATCAGGGTTAGTTCTTTGTCCGATTTTTGGCAGGCTCGTTAAGGTGATTGTAGCCATTCACCTTAACTGGTTTTTGGGCGGTTGTCTCATTGCTAAATGGCTTTAATGTCTTGGGTGTTTGTTATGCATAATGTAAATCGGTGTCTTCCTGGCTTGGTAGCTAGTTCGAACTGTAAGCGATTATTTATGCATAGTTTTGATGGGCTTTAGGTTTGTGCAACATTAAGGCCAAAAATTGGGTATAGCCCCGCTTGGGCCGGTAGAATTGGCAGAGCGCAAATTTTATAGCCAGGCGCAACTTAACGCCACCTCACGCGATATTGGGTTGCAGCGCCCCAAAGGTGATTGAGGCGCGAGTTCAGGCATTACACGGGGCTCCTAAGGTGCTAACATGCCGGCGCAACCCAATATCGGGGCAGGCCGGCGTAGCACAGGTGCTCTCAATACCAATGGCCACGAGACTTCCAGGCGCCGGCCAGCTCTTAAAGGGGTGGGTCAGGCAGCTCCAGCATCCACACTCTGCACCTTGTAGGCCTGCAAATCGGCGCAGGCCCTTCTCTGGTGCAAAAAACTTGGAGCAGATGGAGAGGGTGAGGCAGAGAGCAGAGTGTGTCTGTGGAGGAATTGGTGGCCGCAATGTCCTCTACCCCGACAAAGGCAGGAGGCCTAATCATAAGGACTACCGACGAGCTTGGAGGGATGTTTCTCAGAGGGTCAACTCCAGCAGCATGGCGACCAGGAGCCCTGTGCAGTGCAAGAAGAAATTCAACGACCTCACTCGGGTCGTGAGGGTGAGTGTTGTTTATGTAAACTTATGCATCCCTCCATTCGCACCTGACTTTATGGCTACAGGGTGCGCTATGCCCCAATGGCCATCTGTCAGCAAGCACCCATGGCCCTATCTGGTCACACACATGCACATTTAAGTCAGGGCACCATGTGAGGGCTGTTCCACCATGGGGGGCATGAGATGATAACTCAGGGCATCATTTGAGGGCTGTTCCACCATGGGGGGGCATGAGATGATAACTCAGGGCATCATGTGAGGGCTGTTCCACCATGGGGGGCATGAGATGATAACTCAGGGCATCATGTAACATCACTTCCCGTCCTTTGCCCTGCAGGCCAAGCTGGCGAAGATCCGCAAGGACCAGCTTCGCACCAGAGGAGGTCCTCCTCAACTGCAGCCTCTGACGGATCTCGAGGAGAGAGTCCACCAGATTGTTGGAGGATGTCTGAGTGGTCCTGTCACCACTGCAGCTGCCGACCCCATTGTCCACAGCAATGATAAGGTTCTCTCCTTTTACAGCTGTCTCCTTCCACTTGTTTCACCCACCAGCATGCTTTCTCACTGTGGACCCATGTCATAGCATTGCCACACTCTTGCATCCCTTGCTGCCAAGCTGTCCTTTTGCTAAAGCCACTCTTCAACCTCCCTCCTTTCAGATGCTGCATCACCAGCTCGGGAACCGGCCCCTCACGCTGCCAGTGCCAGTGCCTCCAGAGGCGACGATCAGGAGGAAGCCGGACCTTCCGTGCCAGCCTCAGGGGAGCCAACGCATCTGGAGACTGGGGATAGTAGTTCCCTAGAGGGGAGTGGGGGGCTCTGATGAGGAGCCAGTTGCAGGAACCAGCGGCCTGCAGCAACGTGAGGGGGGTAGGGAAGTTCGGGGACCATCTCCCCGGAGGGCGAGGCAGGCCACGATGACTGCTGCACAGAGTGCAGAGGAGGTGCGTTGCCTTGCCGATATGAGCGCCCAGGCCCGGCTCAGGCACACTGAGCTTATGGCTGCAGTGGGGAGGATGCCTGAGTCGATCGACATACTGGCAAAAAGTTTGCTGGACTTTGGGGCAGCAATGGAAGGGACTGTCTAGGGCTTCGGGGCAGCAATGGCAAGGTCTGTCCAGGGCTTCGGGGCAGCAATGGAAAGGTCTGTCCAGGGCTTGTCCGAGGCAGTGGAAAGGACTGTTCTGGCCTTGTCCGAAGCAGTGGAAAGGATTGTTCCGGCCTTGTCCGAAGCAGTGGAAAGGGCTGTTCCGGCCTTTTCCGAAGCAGTGGAAAGGACTGTCCATGGTTTCTCCGAAACACTGGAACCTGCCACGCAGGTCCTCACTGCTGCCATGCAGTCACTTGCTGGCCTCGTCCACACGCAAATTGAGGCCACGCGAACACTCACTGCTGCCACCCTAGCTGCATCAGGCAGGATCACCCCAGGCCCTTGCAGCACCACAGCAGGCCATGAATCTGTGGAGCAGTCGATTGTGGCGGATGATCCGGTGCGGCCCCGTCAGAGTGCCAGTGTGTTGGCCGACCACGGTGCAGGTGTCCTCTCTCTGCATGTGAGCATTCCTGATGCCACCGCTGGAACGTCAGCAGTGCAGCTGCCACCACCTGCACGGCAGACTGCTTCCAGACATGCCCAGTTGGAGTAGCCAGCTTGCGGGCCCTCCAAGCCCAGAGGTCGTCCAGGCCGTCCCTCAGGGGCTTCAGCGCTTCCAGACACTCAGCAGGCGTCCCCCAGCCTTGACGCAGCCACTGGGGTCCAATTACGGAGGAGCTGCAGGGAGGGAAGGGGCTGACCTCGTAAGAGGAGTCGGTCTCCATCAAGGGGTCAACAGTAGAGGGAGGTGCTAAGACATGTCTTTTTTCGAAATGAAGGCCGTCCACACCTGCTGTGTTTGTTTGTTATGTTTTGGTTAGTCTCGCCGGGTTGTCAGACAGTTATCTGTTAGTTTGTTAGTTATGATTTCTGTTACCATTACGTTGTCATGCTGGAAGGAAGCACTTGTTTGAAAATAAAGATAATGTTTTATTTACAATGGAGCTGTAGACTATTTACAATCATGGTGGCCTTCATAGGCTTACTGCGAACTGAAGGGCGCTGTTCCAATCACAGCCAGCATTCCATCCGAGGGGCCTAGAACTGAGTCCTTATGAGCCTCTGACGAATGACCCTTCCAGTTTCTGGAGCCCTCCCATCTTCCTCCTCCTCCTCCTCCTCCTGATCCTCCTCGTCTGCATGCTCCTCCTCCTCCTCCTCCTCCTTCTCGTCCGCCTGCTCTGCTGGACCTTGAGGGTCGGCTGGCATTGGCTGGGTGCGTCGGATGGCCAGGTTGTGGAGCATGCAGCAGACAACGACGATGCGCGCCACATGCTCCGGCAAGTACTGTAGGGCGCCCCCCGAATGGCCTAGACAACGGAAACGCTGCTTCAGCACACCAATTGTGTGCTCCACAATGTTCCTGGTTGCCTGATGGCTGTTGTTGTAATGCTCTTCTGCCGGGGTGCTGGGCAAACGGAGCGGGGTCATGAGGCATGGGCAGAGAGGATGGCCCTTGTCGCCAAGAAGCCAGCCTCGTGGGTGAGCCGGGGCCTCAAAAAGGTCTGCCACTGAGGTCTGCCGCAGGATGAATGCATCATGGTTGCTGCCAGGGAATTGTGCGTTGACCGCCATGTTCATCTGCCGGTGATCACAGACCAGCTGGACTTAAGGGAGTGGAACCCCTTGCAGTTGCGGAACTCCTCAGGATTCTGTAATGGTGCCTGCAAAGCCACGTGTGTGCAATCAATGGCCCCCTGCACCATGGGGAAGTCCGCAATAGCCGCGAAGCCCTGTGCGTGCTCCCCCTGCTTCTCCAGGGTCACAGGGAAGGTGATTAATTCGTGCCTCCTTTTATAGAGGGCAGCTGTCACTTGCCGGATGCAGCAATGCACCGCAAATTGTCAGATATTTGAGATGTCCCCAGTTGCTGCCTGAAACGAGCCGCTGGCGTAAAAGTTGAGGGCAACAGTGACTTTCACGGCCACCGACAGAGTGGTCCTGCACCGTAGCTGTAGTGTCCGTGTGTAGATAAAGACACTGAAGACAGGAGTTGGTTCATAGGTATTTACTAAGCAAGTCTGGGGGGGGGGGGTTTCTAAAGGATATACACAATACACAGGCTTATATAGCCCAAGTGGCAATTACCGGCATTACGCACACCTGGGGCTCTTAAAGGCACATACACCATAATTGCTCTTAAAGGCACATACACCACAATTCCTCCCCTTCTAGCTAACTAGTACATCATATTTTAAGTAATTATTAATTACATGTTATATGCAAAATAATATACATTGCTGTATTAATTAATTATAAGTTAGTCTCTCAGGAGGCTTCCTGACTCGGTCCGGATAACGCCTCGGGGGTGTAGTAGTTTCTGGTGGTGTAGTAGGTTCTTCTGGCAAGGCTGATTCGGCTTGAAGGCCAGTGTCGGGTTCATCGGGCTCCAGTATCACCGGATCGGAGGTAGATATGGGTATCTCTACTTCATCGTTAGATGTATAGAGTGGTGGTGTAGGTTGTCCCTTTTCGGATGACTTGATAATTTGGTCAGCATGGCGCCTTATTATGCTGTCTCCGATGTCCACGGTATACATCAGTGGTCCTAATCGTGTGCAGATAGTTCCAGGCTGCCATTTCTCGGTACGGTAGTCCCGGGCCAAAACCGGTTGGCCTATCTGGAAGGCCCTAGTTGGCCTTTCATTCATGCCCTGAAACTGCCGATTCTCCACGTCCCTTCAGATGTTGGGCTTGACCAAATCCAGCCGGCATCTTAGATTTCTATTGTAGAACATCATGGCGGGAGTTTGGTTAGTAACCATATGCGTTGCATTCCTATATGCAAATAAGAAGTTATCCACCTTGTGCTGAAGTTTTATGTCTTCATTACTCATGGCCTTGATGGCCTTCCTGAAGGTCTGGACAAACCTTTCAGCCAATCCATTGGTGGCGGGATGGTATGGGGCGGACGTGTAGTGCTTTACCCCATTGTTCTTTAAGAACTTTCTGAATTCTTCGGACACAAATTGCGGTCCATTATCAGAACATATCTGCTCCGGCAGCCCATTCCTGGCAAATATGGTCCTTAACACTGTGATGGTTTTTTCCGTGGTGGTGGAGGACATCTTTATTACCTCCGGCCACTTGGAGTGTGCATCAACTGCGATTAAGAACATTGAGTCCATAAATGGACCAGCAAAGTCGATGTGCACCCTTTGCCAGGGAGATGAGGGCCACTCCCATGGATGTAGAGGGGCCTGTGGCGGAGCATTTTGGACCTTCTGGCATCCTAGGCAGCTCTTGGTCATGTCTTCGATGTCTCCATCGATACCTGGCCACCATACAAACGCCCTAGCTAGGTTCTTCATTTTCACTCCACCCAGATGCCCCTCGTGAAGCTCCTTTAGTACTTTATCCTGGAGTTTGGGTGGAATCACCACTCTGGATCCGCACATCAAGGTTCCTCGGCACACTGACAGCTGTTCTCTTCTTTGCGAGAAAGCTGGCAACAGTGGTTCGCCATGTGCTGGCCATCCCTTCACTGTTAAATCGTAGACCCGTGAGAGAGTAGGGTCATTTCTTGTCTCCCTTTCAATGGCAGAATTTGTCACCGGTAGACATTCCACTATGGTAGAGTGGAATATCTCTACTGGGTCTACTGTAGGTGCCTCTTCTATCGTTGGCAACGGTAGGTGTGATAAACCGTCAGCATTCCCATGCTGTTTTGACCCTTTGTATTCAATGTTGTATTGGTGTGCCCCTAGAAAAAGGGACCACCTCTGTAGTCTTTGTGCCGTCATAATGGGGACACCTTTTTTAGGGTTGAATATGGAGATGAGGGGTTGATGGTCAGTCAGCAAGGTAAATTTTTGTCCGTGTAGGTAATGGTTGAATTTCTTCACTCCCCATACCAGGCTGAGTGCTTCCCTGTCTATCTGGGCATAGTTACGCTCAGCTGAGTTCAATGAGTGTGACGCAAAAGCTATCGGCCGTTCCGAGCCATCAGGGAATCTATGGGACAATACCGCTCCTATGCCGTAAGGGGATGCATCGCACGCCAGTCTGATTGGTAGTGATGGGTTGTAATGAGCCAAAATTTTCTCGGATGTGATTAAGTCTTTACATTTATGGAAGGCACGTTTACAGTCTTCGTTCCATTTCCAAATCACTCCTGTCTGTAGAAGATCATTAAGAGGGTGTAGAATAGTTGATAAGTTCGGTATAAATTTATGATAGTAATTTATTAATCCCAGGAATGACCTTAATTGTGAAACATTTTCAGGTGCTGGGACTTTTATAACTGCTTCAATTTTTTCAGGTGACTTATGCAACCCTTCCTTATTAATTATGTGGCCACAATATGATATCTGATTTTGGAAAAATTCGCACTTGGGGCGATTTGCTCGTAGGCCCCGTTCTTTCAGCCTAGTGAGCACCTGCTCCAAATTGGCAAGGTGCTCGTTGTCGTTTTCTCCTGTTATAATGATGTCGTCTAGGTAGCATTGAGTCCCCGGAATCCCTTGCAGGACTTGCTCCATAGCTCTTTGCCAGATAGCTGGAGATGATGCTATTCCAAAAACCAGTTGATTGTACTGGTACAGGCCTTTGTGTGTGTTTATTGTGAGATAATTTTTCGAGGTCTCCTCAACCTCCATCTGTAGATATGCTTGTGCCAAGTCAATTTTTGTGAAACGTTTCCCTCCGGATAGTGAGGCGAAAATATCTTCTATCCTCGGAAGAGGATACTGTACCGTGTGAAGGACCGGGTTTACAGTCACCTTAAAGTCCCCACAGATGCAAATTTTTTTCTGTTCCTCAGAGTTATTTTTCAATGTTTTTTTCATGACTGGAACGATGGGTGTTGCCCATTCGCTCCAATCTATTTTGGATAATACGCCTGCCTTTTCCAAATTCTTCAGCACTGCCTCGACTGCCGGACGTATTGCGTATGGCACCGTTCTTTGCCGTTGTATACCACAGGCACCCTTATTTTTCCTTTGGGGTAGACTTTCTGCCCCGTATATGTTTTTAAGATAATGGATGTGTCTTTTAGAGGTATATGCGAAAATAGCCTCTCGTAATCTCGTCGATTTATTACGGTTAGAGCTGATCCTGTATCTAGCTCCATTTTAACTGGGGACCCTGCTATTGTGAGGGTAACCCAAATGGTTTGGTAATCCTCTTTGGCAAGTACATTATGTAATTTGAGACAGCTTAGTCTCTTGTTTCCGGAGTCGCTATCGCTATTCTGGTCTTCGGAGCTATTGTCCGTCATCATTTGTACCTTCCTGTACTTTTCTTTATTGATTTTTTGTTTTCTGTCAGTGGATTTATTTTGTCCAGATTGGCATACCCGTGCAATGTGTCCAATCTTACCACATTGCCTGCATGCTTTGCCCTTGAACCAGCAGTCCCTCTGGTTATGGGTGGATCTGCCGCAGCGATAACATCTTCCGAACTCCTGTGTCATTTTATGGGTGCCGAAGTCCTGTGTCTCTTGTTGTATCTCTGCAGCTCCTTTTGCTGCTGCTTCGTATGATACAGCCATACTGAAAGCTTTGTCCAATGTTAAATCTTTTTCAGAAAGCAGTCTTTTTTGTGTTCCTTCACTTAAGAGACCGCAAACAAATTTGTCTCGAAGATAATCCGATAGTCCTGCTCCGAATTGGCAGTACTTTGATAGCTTTCTTAATTCGGTTAGGTAATCAGCGTTACTTTCATTCTTGTGTTGATTTCTCTTGAAGAACTTGAATCGTTCCGCTATCAGCAGCGGTGTTGGGTTTAAATGCTCCTGTAGGGTATCAACAATTTCTTTAAAAGTCTTGTCCTTTGGTTTGGCTGGAGTGATTAAATTTCGTAACAGCCCGTATGTCTTCGCGCCCATTAAGTTCAGAAGTACTGAAGCTTTTTTTTATCTGTTATTCCATTTGCAGTGCAATAAACCTCTACTCTTTCCACATATGTGGTCCAATCATCTATTTCGCCATCAAAAGCCTCAATATTACCAGATTTAGGCATTTCAGAAAAGATATGGCGCTTCCCGCGCTTTTTTTTTCTCTCTGTAGCAACAATATGGCGCTTCCCGCGCTTTCCCGCCGCTGCTACCGATAACAACGCTGTTCTACTGTGGTTTCCGTTTATTCACTGTTGGAGACTCGTTCCCGACGGGGGTCTGAACGCTGACCTGCTTGCCGCGCCGGCCGTCTCCCGAGTGCACCCTCCCAGTCCGTTATTGCTTGCCTCCGATTTCGCTGCCTGTCTCAGCTGTCTGGTTCCGAAATAACAAATCAAAGCTTTCTCCCACAGGCCCAGGCATGTCAAGTTTTGAGTTTTTGAACTTGACATCCAGTCTGCAGGGCCCTGCTTTAACCTTGCAGTTTTTGCAATAGAGTCCTAAAGCCATTCTCTTCCGGGTTCCCTTATCGATAACTTGTCCTTCAGGGTCCCTTATTAATAACTTGGGATATGTGGGAATGTTGAGAATCCTACAGGGCTCAACACATGCATGTGCAATATCACCTGAAGCATTATGTCCGCACTACCCAGAACCCACATTTATTGACCTCGTGTTCCTGGACATATCAGAAGAGATCTGTTTCCGCCACCTCTACTTCACAAGATAGGATGTAACAGAGTTGCCCATTCACTACAGGATGTCCTACAGACAACAACTGGAACAGTGATGGCTCTTCTTGTGGAAGTGAAGATTATCATGGCATGATCATTCTAAGTCATCCCATAGATACTGGCCATATCAGGCCGTCTGCATTACAAATATATATTGAGCAAATATTAGACATAGAAACATAGAAGATAGGAGCATGAGTAGGCCATTCAGCCCCTCGAGCCTGCTCCACCATTCAATGCGATCATGGTTGATCTTCCAAATTCAGTACCCGGTCCCTGCTTTCTCCCCATACCCCTTGATCCCTTTATCCTTGAGAAATATATCCAACTCCTTCTTGAGTATATTTAATGAATTGGCCTCAACTGCCCTGTGTGACAGAGAATTCCACAGGTTCACCACTCTCTGGGTGAAGAAATTCCTCCTTATTTCAGTCCTAAATGGCTTAGCCCCCTCGGAAAAAGACCCGTTTATTCCAACTCTTTGCTTTCTGTCTGCCAACCAGTTCTCTATCCAAGTCAGTACCTTGCGCCCAATCCCATGTGCCTTAACTTTACACGCTAATCTCTTATGCGGGACCTTATTGAAAGCCTTCTGAAAGTCCAAATACACCACATCCACTGGTTCTCCCTTATCTATTTTAGCAGTTACATCCTCAAAAAATTCCAGTAGATTAGTCAAGCACGATTTACCCTTTGTAAATCCATGTTGACTTTGTCTGATCCTGTCATTGTTTTCCAAGTGCTCTGCTATTACATCTTTTATAATGGACTCTAGCATTTTCCCACTACCGATGTCAGGCTTACCGGTCTGTAATTCCCCGTTTTCTCTCTACCACCTTTTTTGAATAGTGGGGTAACATTAGCTACCCTCCAATCCATGGGTACTGTTCCAGATTCCATCGAATGCTGGAAGATGATCAGCAATGCATCTACTATTTCCACGGCCACTTCCTTAAGTGCCCTAGGATGTAGATTAGCAGGCCCTGGGGGTTTATCGGCCTTCAATCCCATCAATTTCCTTAACACCATTTCCCTACAAATACTGATTTCTTTCAGTTCCTCCCTTTCATCAGACCCTATGTTCCCTGACATCTCTGGGAGGTTATTTGTGTCCTCCTTTGTGAAGACAGAACCAAAATATATATTTAATTGGTCGGCCATTTCTTTGTTCCCCATTATAATTTCCCCTGATTCTGACTGCAAGGGACCTATGCTTGACTTCACCAATCTTTTTCTCTTCACATATCTATAAAACTTTTACAGTCAGTTTTTATGTTTCCTGCAAGCTTACTCTCATATTCTTTTTTCCCCTTCTTAATTAATCCCTTTGTCCTCCTTTGTTGAATCCTAAACTGCTCCCAATCCTCAGGTTTACTGCTTGTTCTGGCCATTTTATATGTCCTCTCCTTGGACCTTATGCTGTCCCTAATTTCCCTTGTTAGTCACGAGACACTTGTTGGACACTATGCTTTAAAGAGCAGCATGTTCATTATATCCTGTGGAAAGGGTGCAGCAACTAGATGTGACACAGTGTTCCTATAGGCTGAAATGGTTCCCTTGTGTGCATGGTGTCACAGCTGGTACCCAAGTGAAGATCAGGCTTTCTCATATTAACCCTCAGGCCTACATTAATTCAATTAATTTTCAGGTGGTATCTGACCACAGATTATGCATGCTAATGTCCATTATCCAGTAAGTAGCCATGATATCTTCATTATGCAGCAATCCACAATGCCTATACTTTTGGAAGGAGAACAAAAAATTGAGGAATTGCTCTTAGGAGACTATGTATAACACTTGTATCCTTTGCTGCCAATTCCACTGAGACACTTCTAATAGCAAAGGAGTATCAATGTCTAGAAACCTGAGCATCTGTTTGTCTGTTCCACAGCCATCATCTTTATTGGCAAGAAAAGAATGGTGTCCAACTTTGGTACAGTGAAAGAATGTTTGAAAACAGGCAATAGCTGTGTGCAGTGGTTGAAATGATATCTCACAGAAGATGTGGTAATTCCCAACTTAGGTTTGTGTCATGCTTAATGAGTTCAACAAGAAATGTGCAAAAGTGAAGAGCACACTTATTATTGTCTTCCTCCTGATACCAGCTAGTGTGCTAAATGTCAAGCTCTCTGTGCAAGTTTTTCATGTGTCATTAGCCTATTCAAATTAAAGAAGGGTTTCCCACAGGGAAATTCATGTGGCTCATCCTCTGAGCTGCTGGCACTGGGGCAGCTCAACCCCATTCTTACCCTTTTCAGAAAATTAGGACTCAGCTGCCAAATTAATGATTTTGCGTGTTAAAGGTGATTCATTGTTTTAATTTTGTGATTAGGAACATTTGTGCTTATCAAATATACATTCCTTTAAGGCACAAAATCCCCACAGAAAAAGTGGTCCAACCGTGGTTAACAAGAAAAGGTAAAGATAGTATTAGATCAAAGGAAAATGATTATAATGTTGCCAGAAAGAGCAGTAAACCTGAAGATTGGGAAGATTTTAGAATTCAGCAAAGGAGGACCAAAAAATTGATAAAGAAAGGGAAAATAAATTATGAGAGTAAACTAGCAAGAGACATAAAACAAACTGTAAAAGCTTCTATAGGTATGTAAAAAGGGAAAGATTAACAAAAGTAAATGTGGATCCTTTACAGGTTGAGACAGGAGAAATTATAATGGGGAATAAGGAAATGGCAGGGAAATTAAACAAATACTTTGGCCGTGAATTTAATGGAGGAGACGGGATGGTGGCAGGAGGACTGGTTTCTGGGTTCCGGTCCTGCTCCCAGCTGCAGCAGCTCTGGAAACGTGATTTTCCCTTCGTTGGTCTTGTTAAGCACACCCTGCGGGCTTCCCGGCCAATTAACAGGAAGTGGGTCTGATGACGTTATTTGATGATGTGTCATCAGCCAGTTTCCTTAAAGGGACCACGGCCACATTGAGATTGACAGTTGTGCTGTCAGTGTTCTACAGCATTGAGGTGCTGCAAACACTGACAAGCACTGCACAAAGGTGAACACTTTCACCCAGGCTCTCCAATGACTCCCTCCATATGCTTATGGAGGGAGTCACAGCATGCAGAGAGTTTCCCTTGCTTTTCAAGGGCGGAAGAGAACTTCCCAGGACACCAACACAGCCTAGTTGCACATTGCTCAAGAGGGCAAAAGCAGGGATGTCATCAGGGGTCCCTGGCTGCAGAGGTGCAAAGCTTTTAATGATCTAAGTGGATCACAAAATGTTACTGCAAAGCCACACTTAAACTCACCCTGCTGTGCCACTCAACACATCCCCATCACTCTGCCTTCCATACCCTTCTCCTGCACATCTTTACTCACACCAACTTACCTTGCACCTCCACCCATCCCCCTCTATCTACATTATCACTTCCCCATCTCACTAGCAACCCCTCACACTCACCTTCATCCTACTGCAAGCATACCAACTAACAACACAGAAGGGTAGGCACTTGAGAGCTTTAGCCAATGACCATGTGAAGTTTATGGTAATGTGTTGTCATACAGCGAAATCTATTTTTCCAGAAGTGCCTCTTATTGGATAGTTCTGAGCGCACCTTGAGAAGTATCTTACTGAGTTCCAGTGATTATTCAGTCATAACTCCCACAACCCCCTTTCCCCCCACCACCCGCTATAGTGATGTGTGTGCATGGAATGGCTTGGGCATTAAAGGGATGCTTCACAGTGCTGGTGTGTAATGGTGTCAACCTGGCACATCATGTGGCAGTCAGGGTTTACAGTGTCAAGTGAAGAAATTCTGGTGATGGTGATGCCATCGCTGGCTTCCTGGGCAGCAATTTTGTCTGGGGCTGATGCCCTGTGTCCAGTGCAGCATCAGGTGATGGCAGAGAAGGTTGGTGATGTTGGTGAGCCTGGTGATGTTGGTGTTGGGGCTGATCATGGAAGGATTCAGAGGACCAAGGTCTGATTGTTTCAATGGCTGTGATGTTGCTGCAATAGATGGCTACCGCAGGTGAGATGACAGAAGTGATCAGTCAATGGTGAGAGATGTTCTACCAATGAGGTGGCAATGGACATACAGTTGGATCTAAAAACTTGTAAGCTAAAAAAAATCTCTATATGTATTAAAAATGCAGTAACCAACACTTTCTGTGCTCTGAAACTCACCATCTGCAACATGGCATCCTTGACACCACTTCAGCAGCTGTCAACAGATATCAGAGCAGACTCAAAACATGCCAGGTTGAGCCAAACAGCGGATAACTCGTGGGGGAGAATGTAAAATTAGAATGAAGCCTCAAAATAGTCTTAAATTGGCTCTTAACAAGCCATTTAACAATCTGAATTGTATCCCTTGCCGCTTGGTGTTGGGTCAGTTTTCCGCTGACAGACCTGACACCTGGGAGACTCACATGGAAGCAAGTTAATAGTGGTTTCCTACCCACTGTCAATCTTTGCTATTTTGACAGTGAACCCATCTCCAAACCCGCCCCATGAGCACTATTAAATTTGCAGCTTTTGAGTCTGTCTTCATGGAAGAAGATGCTAAAAACCTTCCGGAAACAGTGGAGAACCAAGGGTCTAGCAAGAATGAAGAACTGAAAGAAAATAGTATTCGTAAAAAAAAGTACTGGAGAAATTAATTGGACTGAAAACTGATAAATCCCCTGGGCCTGATGGCTTACATCCCAAGGGCTCTGAAAGAGGTGGCTATAGAGATAGTGGATGCGTTGGTTGTCATCTTCCAAAATTCCATAGATTCTAGAACAGTTCCCATGGATTGGAAGGTGGCAAATGTAACCCCACTATTTAAGAAAGGAGGGAGAGAGAAAATGGGGAACTACAGACCATTAGCATGACATCAGTAGTAGGGAAAATACTAGAATCTATTATTAAGGACATGGTAACAGGGCACTTAGAAAATAATAATAGGATTGGGCAGAGTCAACACGGATTTATGAAAGGGAAATTGTGTTTGACGAATCTGTTAGAGTTTTTTGTGGTTGTAACTAACAGAATAGATAAGGAGGAACCAGTGGATGTGGTGTATTTGGATTTTCAGAAGGCATTCGATAAGGTGCTATCAAGAGCTTATTAAACAAAATTAGGGCTCATGGGATTAGGGGTAATATAGTAGCATGGATTGAGGATTGGTTAACGGACAGAAAACAGAAAGTAGGAATAAACCGGTCATTTTCGGGTTGGCAGGCTGTTACTAGTGGGGTACCACAAGGATCAGTCTTTCGGCTTCAGCTATTCACAATCTATATCAATGATTTGGATGAGGGGACCATATGTAATATATCCAGGTTTGCTGATGATACAAAGCTGGTGGGAATGTAAGTTGTGAGGAGGATGCAAGGAGGCTTCAAGGGGATATAGACAGGCTAAGTGAGTGGGCAGGAACATGGCAGATGGAATATAATGTGGAGAAATGTGAAGTTATCCACTTTGGTAGGAAAAATAGAAAAGCAGAGCATTTTTAAATGGTGAGAGATTGGGAAATGTTGGTGATTAGAGGGACCTGTGTTTTCTTGTACACGAATCACTGAAAATTAACATGCAAGCAATTAAGAAAGCAAATGATATGTTGGCCTTTATTACAAGAGGATTCAAGTATAAGAGTAAAGGGGGGGAAAATTTGGTTACTTTGCACTTCCCGTTAGCACTCTAAGAGGGCGCTAAAGGGGCGCAAAGCAACTAGCACCCGGGCGCAGCGCAGCCAACGCCTCCTGCGAAATTCAGCAGGAAGTTAGCACTGGCGGTAATCATTAGCGCCCCGCGGCACTGCACCACCGGTGATGAAGTCATCGCCGCACACAGCGCAAATTCGCACCCTGGCCGCGATCTTCGGTAGCGCCCCAGCCGCGATCTTCGGTAGCTCCCCCTGACTTATCGCCGTACGCTATGTCCGCCGCAGCACATAGCACCGCAGTATTGCCTTGCAGTGCCCCAAGAGGGACGTGGGGCGCTTCCAGTAGCACCCCTCCTCCCTCTTGGGGCACTACCTGGGAAAATCGGCCGTGGGGGAGCTAATTTTTTAGCACCCCAGCCTAGTTAGCACCCCAAAGGGGGCACGGCTCAATTTTTCTCCCAAGATGTCTTACTGCATTAATATAGGGCCCTGGTGAGACCACACCTGGAGCATTGTGAACAGTTTTGTTCTCTTTACCTAAGCAAAGATATACTTACCATAGAGGGAGTGCAATGAAGGTTCACCAGACTGGTTCCTGGGATGGGGGGATTGTCCCATGAGGAGAAATTGAGTAGACTAGGCCTATTTTCTCTGGAGTTGAGAAGAATGCAAGGTGATCTCGTTGAAACATACAAAATTCTTACAGGGCTTGACAGGGTAGATGCAGGGAGGATGTTTACCCTGGCTGGGGAGTCAAGAACCAGGGGTCACAGTCTCAGAATAAGGGGTCGGCCATTTAGGACTGAAATGAGAAGAGATTTCTTCACTCAGAGGTTGGTGAATCTTTGGAATTCTCTACCCCAGAGGGCTGTGGAGGCTCAGTCATTGAGTATATTCAAGACAGAGATTGATAGATTTTTGGATATTAAGAAAATCAAGGGATATAAGGATAGTGCAGGAAAGTGGAGTTGAGGTAGAAGGTCAGCCATGATCTTATTGAATGGTGGAGCAGGCTTGAGGGGCCAAATGGCCTACTCCTGCACCTATTTCTTATGTTCTTATATTATTACTAGGAAATGGAGCACTTTCCATTCTGAGCATCCAGCAATTCCAAGTCATGCAGCGTCAAGGTCTTACTACCATAAATTCAGAATAACTCCTTGGGGTAGATCTTGGTAGATCTTGACTTTGTGTGATAGTGCAAATAGCGTGATAGTGAGTTGGCAATCCATTTTACATCTCTCCCAATTTTTTTTCCAGTGGGCATTGAGATTATCCAATTTTACAGTCAATAAACTTTTATCCTGTCAATTTTGGCTGAATTTGAGCTCAGTGTCTAACCCACTGCACCACTCATTCCCTGAGCTGATATGTTATATAGTTTAATAAAAATACAGAGAGCTGTCACTATTCTTATCACAAACCTATTTCTGCTATAAATTTAAGTTGGATGCTCTAAGCTATAACATAAATGAGAAAGTATATATAGTAAGGATGAGGTAACCAGCAGACCAGCATTTAAGCTAATCTGAATTCTTATCTGTTCGATCAGCTAGGCTGAAAGCAAGGTTTTCTTACTTCAGACTGATATTTCTTAAAACGTGCATATTTTGTGCCATTTTAGCTAAAAATAAACAGGTTTGTGAGTTGAATATGTAAGGGTTAATTTAAGTTCAACTTCAGCAGCCCTTTAAGACCATTGCATATACCTCAAATGATGGCAATTATTATTCAAGTTTGTTATTAAATTAGGTTAATACAGAGATCAGAAAAGTTCAAATGATGGATAAACAATCCTCCTGCATATATTTCTGCAATAGTGAGACATGGAAAATAGAGCAAACATTACAGATGGAGTCTGCTTATGAAAAGGCATTAAAAGGCACATGGCATTATGTAATGAGCAGCAGGCACAATATATCTACACCATTTTTTCAAAGAAGGACATTTTATGTGGAGCCATAACTAATGAGATTTAGGAGTAACACAGTTTGCAAGATGGATATGGAGCTACACTTCTTATTAACAGTGACATACATCCAAATAGATCAGTTTTTAAACCAAAATGCATAATTATTTCCAATGGTTTAATGGATTTTTTTAAGTAAACTCCATTTGTAATGTTTGTCTCTATTTTCCATGTCCCACTATTGCATAAAGATGAGCAGAAGGATTGTGTATCCATCATCACAACCATATGCACAGCACCTCTCCTGCCTGCTATGGGATAGGGCAGGGGATTTGTGAATAGCTGCTGCCTAGTGCTCCAGCCTCTGATAGTATTGATGTACTTTTTATTTCTCTTGGTGGGTGCCGATGAATAACATTCACTTGAAAGGAATCTTGATTGTCAGCCTCTAGGATTATCACTGGTCTTCAACTTCTGGATTGTATAGGCTGTAAAACCAATACTGAAACTATTCCCCACTCCCCCAAAAATGCTCATGTTTGCTTTTTACTTCTGCATACTTTGAGTGGCTCTTTTAATTTCAAAACACGTGGCCTTTAGAAAAAGGAAAACTGATTTTATTCTTTTAAAACTGCACAAAAAGCCATGCCTTTTGGCTGATTGCCTATTAGATGTTGTAATACTGTTACTGGATCTACCCTGCAATACGTTCTCCATGGTTGATGATTATTATTACTCTCTGGGTGTAAATGAGAATTTCACTGTTCAAAGGCATGATAATTCACTGCAATGACACGCACAACAATGATTTACTGCAGCAAGTTATTACCTACTGGCTCAGTTCCAGAATGCATTTAAGTAGTGAAAGATGTCACAGCACTTGTGCAGTAATATTTCTCAAGGCAAAAATTGAATTGCTTAAATCTCTTTGTTGTATCTTGTTCATCTCCTACCATTTGTATCTAAGACATTGGATTCTGAAACGTTGATGTCAGAAATAGTACAGTTCTTGAATACAATTAAAATAGGCACCACTGTAGGGTGATAATTTCACAATATGTGTATTCTGCATTTGCAATGCCAGTGTTAAAAGGCAACAAATAATATAACAAATAATAGTACTTACAGTTAGTGTCTTACTATGTTGAAATATCTTAAAGCATTTCACATAGAGAATTACTTTGAATGGCATTGTCTTTTGTTTTGAAGGCAAACAAAATAATGTCAGTGTAAATATTTCCACTTTTCTTTTAATTTTTGGTCTAACCGGAGTGGGGGGGGAAAGGGTTCATTTCTAGTTTCAGGGCAGGCCTGTGATGAATGTTTCACTCTTGTACTCACCATAATCCTTCTCCTCCTGCCCCCACCAAGTTCAAATGGATCTATTTCGCATCTGCATGGTGTCCTTCTGTAACATCATCTGAAAACATAGGCCCTAAATTTCCGATCGAAGGCTTCCTGCGCGCGGATGCTTCCGATCGGAAAAAATCTACGCACTTATCTGCTGGCTTCCGATCCTGGGCCTCTGCTCTACAAAATGCTCAGAGGCCCAGGTATCCCAGGGGTGCAGGTGGTTCGCAAGTGTCCCTTGGGTCACGTGGGCCGTGGGGAACCAATCAAAAAAGGGAATCCTGCTTCACGCTTTTGACAGGTCTCGCTGCACAGAACTGTATAAATGGGGATCACTCAAAAAACACACTAAAACATTAAATAATTTTTTTTATTACCTATTTAAAATTAGTTAAAATTACATTAAATTAAATATTTTAAACAATAATGTAATTTTTTGAAAAAAATAATGGGTTGGGGGCTTCCCGCGGGTGCAAGCCCCCGACCTGTACTTACCTTGCGCGCCGGCAGTTGAGCTGTAGGGCCCCGTGGAATTCCACTCCGGGGCCTGGCCCAGCTGCCGGCGCGCTGTGCTTGCGTATCCCAGGGGTGTAGTTAGTGAGATGCGTCCCCTGGGATCACGTGAGCCACGGGCAGCCAATCGGTGGAGGGAAAAGCCCATTCATAAGATTGAGAGGAAGACCTGTCAAAATTTATAAACACTACGGGCCCCAAAATAGCAGTAAACCTTCAAGTACATTTTTTTTTAAATCACACTTTTTAAATAAACTATAAATTACATTAAATAACCATTTTAAACAATAATTTAAATTTTTGAAAAAAATAATTTTATATTCTAACGGGGCTAAAAATAAACTTACCTTGCTTTAAAGTATTTAAAAATAATAAACCTGTGGAGAAAATGTTTTAATTTTAATTAATTGACCACTTACCTTGCAAAAAGCAGGCCTTACGCCTGCTTTTTAAATGTGTAAATCCTGCAGGCTTACCCTCTCGGGAAAACCTGTAAAAAAAAACTAAGTTCAAAGCGCACGCGCAGCCTCCCCTGTGTGCGCGTTTGACCTCTGAACCCCTTCGTTCAGAGGATCAGAAGTGCCGGTTTCCCGCGCATGCGCAGTGCATGGAGAAAACCGGCACTTCCATTCAGCCTACGGGTGAGTACCCCATGCGTACTCACCCGTGGAGACCCGAATTTCTGGGCCAATGTTTTTTACGGGGCTAAAAATAAACTTATCTTTTTTAAAAGTATTTTTAAATTATAAGTGAGTGGGAAA
The DNA here is from genome assembly GCF_052327205.1 of Somniosus microcephalus. Lineage (NCBI taxonomy): Eukaryota > Metazoa > Chordata > Chondrichthyes > Squaliformes > Somniosidae > Somniosus > Somniosus microcephalus. The sequence goes on from NC_140988.1 coordinate 198,572,985, forward strand.
AAATTGTTTTTTTACTTTTTTAAACTCTGATGCTGGTAAAAGCAGTCCTTACACTTGCTTTTACCAGGCATAAGATTTTTAAAGGTTTTCAGCGGGCGGCATTTGTGCAGAAAGCTGAGCTCTCCACCCGCAGAGGCCCTTCTCCAGGGCAGGCGGAGGATCTGTCAAGAAATTTCAGTGCATGTGCTTTGTATGCCTGAAACCGGCATTTGCGCGGCCGCTATGGATGCGTACACACCTCATACGCACCTGTGGGTGTCGGAAAATCCGGCCTATAATGTCAGGTTCCACATGTATGCTGACGACATCCTGCTCTACTTCACCACTGCCTTGCTCTACCACTTCACTGCCTCTGTGATTTCAGACTGATGAGCAGAAATTTCCTTCAGCTAAGCATTGCAAAGACTGAAGCCATTTTCTTTGGCACCTGCCACAAACTCTGTTCCCTAGCCATTGATTCCATCCCCCTCCCTAGCCACTGTATCAGGCTGAACCAAACTTTTCACAACCTCCGCATCCTATTTGACCTGAGCTAAGTTTCCAACACCATATCCTCTCTATTATTATATGCAGCCTACTTCCACCCCCATAATATCGCCCATCTTTGCCCCTGCCTCAATCTGCTGAAACCCTCATCCATGCTTTTGCTATCTCCAGACACTACTCCAAAGCACTCCTGACCACCCTCCCATCTTCCATTCTCCATAAATTTGAGCTCATCCAAATCTCTGCTGCTCATATCTTAACTCGCACCACGTCCCGTTAACCCATGACCCTGTGCTCGCTGACTTACATTGGCTCCCTGTCAACCAATGCCTCGAATTTAAATCTCATCCATGTGTTCAAATCCTTCTCCAGCTGCGCCCCTCCCTATCTCTATAACCTGCTCCAGCCCTACAACCTTCCAATTCTGGCCTTGAGAATCATCGACTTCCTGCGCCCCACCATTGCCGGTCGTGCCATCAGCTATCTTTGCCCTAAGCTCTGGAATTCCCTCCATAAACCTCTTTGTCCCTCCACCTCTCTCTCCTCCTTTAAGGCACTCCTTAAGACCTGCCCATTTGACCAAGCTTTTGGTCACCTGTCCTAATGTCTCCTTTGGCTCCGTGTCAATATTTTTTTCTATCTGATGATGCTCCTGTGATGCCCCTTGAAATGTTTTAGTACATTAAAAATGTTATATAAATGCAAGTTGTTGTTGTTTGAACCAACTGTGGTGCAAACAAAAACAGTTTATTTAACACACACAGAAAGCAGTTTATTCAGTTTTATTTACCAAATAGAAGGCACGTGTGCAATAAATGCCTTAACCTTAACATTCTTAATATTAATTCTGTAGGCTCCAATTTTGTCTGTATAGATTTTGCAAGCAGATATGTCCTTGTTGATTATATTGCCAGTGAATCACTGATATACATTTACATGCAGCTGTGTATATTATACATCACTACTTTGACTGTTAAGTAAACATCTCACTTAACCATCCTCTTTATACACATTTATAAAGGGCCATATTTAACACAACAGCAGAACAAAGAAGACATTATCAATAGAGGAAATGCATTTTTTTCTTCTTTGAACTATGTAGTATGAATAAGAAGGAGGGATTTCTATACTGCTGAGAGGACACATCTGCTGAAGCTAAGGTGGATAGCACTTTGTGAACAAATGGAGATTGAATCACATCACAGCTTTATAGATGATGTAACTGGTACATGATTGAGCGAGGTCCATGATGTGGCCATGGAATGAGTAGAATGGCCTTTAATTCTACATTTGGGTTATTTGCCTAAGAGAAAAAAATTATACATTATTTGCAGCATTATATTGTTTACTTAATGGTTTCACCAGGATCATCGGGCCATGAGGAATGAACAGTTGACATAATTTGCAAGATTCATACAAAGTTGTAAAGCTGTGTGAGCATCAAGGCAAAGAATTTGCCATTCCTGGTAAGATACATAGGGATGATGTGAAATAAGTGAATCATGATTTCTTGTCCTAAATGAAAAAAAAAGAGGTACATAGGAACAATTTTGATGACTATCTGTTTGAGCTAACACACAAGGAAGGACCAGTCAGTAGTAAGAGCCAAACATTTGTTAGTTCTGTGGTCAGAGATGAATACTCCAATTTTGAACAAATCTGAAGATAACAAAATACATAGCTAGCATTACAGGAAAGAGGGTTAACTGCTTGAGTGTAACTCCATGATGTATGCCTTTTCCATTTTCCAATATAAACTTTCATAGTGAAAGCTGAATAGGACGTGATTAAGGCATCAACTTCAGAAGCTGAGGGACATTGTTGGGTCAAGTTGTGCTTTTCAGTTGGCAGGTTCTCAAGTGGAACTGGGCTGGATTCAGGTGAAAGATAACATATTATTCCTGAATCTTACATTGAGCTTTATTAGAACAGTGTGAGAGGCCAAGAACAGAGTGGTCAGAATGAAACGGAATGGAGAATTAAAGTGGCAGGTCACAGGGTACTTGAGGTCACACTTGCAGACAGAATGGAAGTGCTTGAGAAAGTGATCACCTAATCTGTGTTTGGACTTCTCAATGTCCAACTGTCTATGCACCTCTTTCCATATTGTAGCTCATGGCCCCAAACACACATTGCAGCTGAGACAATGGCCCAGAACTCCGGGGCTCCACGGGTGAGTACGCACGGGGTGCTCACCCGTAGGCCCAATGGAAGTGCTAGTTCGGGAAACCGGCACTTCCGTTCCCCTGAAAGCAGGGGTTCAGGGTTTGAACGCAAGCGCAGGAGAGGCTGCGCGTGCGCATTGAACTTACGTTTTTTTTGCAGGTTTTCCCGGGAGGATAAGTCTCCAGAAGTTAGACATTTAAAAAGCAGGCGCAAGGCCTGCTTTTTACAAGTTAAGTGGTGAATTAATTAAAATTAAAACATTTTTTCCACAGGTTTATTATTTTGAAATAATTTAAAGAAAGGTAAGTTTATTTTAAGCCCCGTTAGAAAATAAAATTATTCTTTCAAAAATTTAAATTACTGTTTAATATAGTTATTTCATATCATATCATTTATAGTTTATTTAAAAAATGTGATGTTTTAAAATTTATTTGAAGATTTAGTGATGTTTTGGGGCCCGTAGTATTTATACGTTTTGACAGCTATTCCTGTCAAACTTATGAATGAAGCATTCCCTGCTCCGATTGGCTCTCCATGGCCCACGTGATCCCAGGGGGCGCATCGAACTAACTGCGCCCCTGGGATATGCAAGCACTGTGCGCCGGCAGTTGGAGGAGGCCCAGGATCGGAATTCCATGGGGGCCCACAGCTCAACAGCCGGCGTGCAAGGTAAGTGCAGGTCGGGGGCTTACACCCGCGGGAAGCCCCCGACCCGAATTTCTGGGCCATTAATAATTTGCATGTACTTCTCTAATCTTGTATAATGTATTTGCTGTGCATGGTGTGGTGTCCTCCACAGTGGGGAAACCATAAGCAGTTGCTTGGCAAGATAAAGTTGTGACTTGAGAAACATCGGCCACCATATGTGAGCACATATTAAGGAAATGCAAATGAGAGAAAGGCAGCCCTTGTCGAGTTTTCTGCTATTTACTTTGCAAGAATATTGGGCTTAGGGGTCACCTATCAGATCCCAGCTTCAGCATTCAGAAGTTGGTGTACGGCGTGCTGGAGCTTACCTGGAAGAGGGGCCTGTATGAGTGCTCCTAAAGTGCAGCCCTGCACAGGCACTGTCAGGAAAGATGAAGACTCTTCCTAAATTTTTTTAAATTATTGTCAGGCAGCATACTGGATGTATCTTTTTGCTGCAGCAGGACCTGCAATTGCACATTTCGGTCCCGAGCCTGGTGCAACTCCCTGGTGAAGACTAGATAGCCCACCTCTGGCATGGAAATGACCACAGGGCTGTAAAACCAGCTGTGTCAGTGCCTGCCTGCCTCACTTCTGCTGGCGCTACTGCTGAGCAAAAAGCCCAGGCCTCTCTATCTAGGATCATACCTAAAGTAATAGAGGGAAGGATAAAGAAATAATGAAATGGATTCTGAACTGCTATTGGCTGTAACACTCAGCATGAGGCCAGCACTTAGATTTTGTCATGAATTGTATGAGTTCAGTTAAATAAAATTCCCCTTTATATTCTAGATGACTTATGAGCAGGATTTATACATTTGCATTGAGAGCTGCAATCCATCTGAATGATCAATTTTTAGTGTCGGAGAACAGCAGACTTGTGTCAGCTTTTGACCCTCTCAGTCTGTTTGCTAGCCCCAACGGAACTGTCTCAGCATAGTGTCTAACAGCAACAATCTTTCAATTTGAGGTTTAGGCTTAGGACCCTTCATCTTCGCGAACGCCCTATCTAAATCTGTCGGTTTCTGTACTTTGTTTAGTGCTGCTGGCTCACTGCAGTGATGGACATAATCATGATCTCAGGACTTCCTTCCCAGTATCTGCACCACTAAAAACTTCCTGATTTTGGAGCTTCAGCACCTCCTTGCAATCACTGCCCACTGACTTCAATGTTGTGGTTGACCAGAAACAGAGGCTCTGATATTTACTGGGACAGTATTTCCAAGTAGCAGTGGGGAAATGAAAAACCAGAGCATGTCAGGAAGGGGCAGAAGGTATGGAGTAAAAGGTAAAGTAATAAAAAGGGCAAAAGCAGGAACTAAGTGTCAAAAACACATTTGAAAGTTCTCTATCTGAATGCACGTAGCATTCGTAACAAAATAGATGAGTTAATGGCACAAATAGCTACATATGGGTATGATCTTGTGGCCATTACAGAAACATGGCTGCAGGGTAACAATGCCTGGGAATTAAACATACCAGGTTATTTAATGATCAGGAAGGACAGGCAGGAAGGAAGGGGAGGTGGGGTGGCTATGTTAATAAAGGAAGGAATCACTGTAATACAGAGAAATGATATTGGGTCAAAAGATCAGGATAATGAAACAGTTTGGGTGGAGATAAGGAATAGTAAGGGGAAAAAAACACTAGTGGGCGTAGTCTATAGGCCTCCGAACAGTTGCAACTCGGTTGGACGGAGTATCAATCAGGAAATAGTTGAGGCTTGTAATAAGGGAACATCTATAATTATGGGGGATTCAACTATCATATTAACTGGACAAATCAAATTGGGCAGGGCTGCCTTGAGGATGAGTTCATTGAGTGTATTAGGGATGGGTTTCTTGAGCAGTATGTAACTGAACCGACCAGGGGGCAAGCAACCTTAGATCTGGTCCTGTGTAACGAGACAGGATTAATTAAAAATGTCCTAGTAAAGGATCCCCTTGGAATGAGTGACCATAACATGGTTGAATTCCATGTTCAATTAGAGGGTGAGGAGGTTGTATCTCAAACAAGCGTGCTAAGCTTGAATAAAGGAGACTATGAAGGTATGACAGCAGAATTGAGCAAAGTGGATTGGGAAAATAGATTAAAGGGTAAGACGATACATGATCAGTGGTGTACATTTACGGAGTTATTTTACAAATTCCAAAAAAAGTATATTCCACTGAGAAGAAAAGGGTGTAAAAGAAAAGACAGCCATCCGTGGCTAAGTAAAGAAATTAAGGATAGTATTCGACTAAAAACAAGGGCATATAAGGTAGCCAAATCAAGTGGGAGGATAGAGGATTGGGAAAACTTTAAAAGACAGCAAAAAATAACAAAAAGATTGATTAGGAAAGGGAAGATAGATTATGAAAGTAAATTAGCAAAAAATATAAAAACAGATAGTAAGAGTTTTTATAGTTATATAAAAAGAAAAAGGGTGGCTAAAGTAAATGTTGGTCCCTTAGAGGATGAGACCGGGAAATTAATGGTGGGAAATATGGAGATGGCAAAAACACTGAATGAATATTTTGTATCAGTCTTTACAGTAGAGGACACCAAGAATATCCCAACACTGGACAAGCGGGGGGCTACAGGGGGGGAGGAGATAAACACGATCAAAATCACTAAGGAAGTGGTACTCGGTAAAATAATGGGACTCAAGGTGGATAAATCGCCTGGACCTGATGGCTTACATCCAAGGGTCTTGAGGGAAGTGGCGGTAGGGATTGTGGATGCATTGGTAATAATCGTCCAAAACTCCCTGGACTCAGCAAAGGTCCCAGCAGACTGGAAAACTGCTAATGTAACACCCCTATTTAAAAAGGGCAGTAGGCAGAAGGCTGGAAACTATAGACCGGTTAGCCTAACATCTGTGGTAGGTAAAATTTTGGAGTCCATTATTAAGGAGACAGTAACAGGACATTTGGATAATCATAGTTTAATAAGACAAAGTCAGCATGGTTTTATGAAGGGGAAGTCATGTTTGACAAATTTGCTGGAGTTCTTTGAGGAAGTAACATACAGGGTGGATAAAGGTGAACCAGTGGACGTAGTGTATTTAGACTTCCAAAAGGCATTTGACAAGGTGCCACACAAAAGATTATTGCTTAAGATAAAAAATCACGGGATTGGGGGTAATATTCTGGCATGGATAGAGGATTGGCTATCTAACAGAAGGCAGAGAGTTGGGATAAATGGTTCATTCTCAGACTGGCAATCAGTAATGAGTGGTGTTCCGCAGGGGTCAGTGCTGGGTCCCCAACTCTTTACAATCTATATTAACGATTTGGAGGAGGGGACCGAGTGTAACATATCAAAGTTTGCAGATGATACTAAGATGGGAGGGAAAGTAGTGAGAGAGGAGGACATAAAAAACCTGCAAGGGGACATAGACAGGCTAAGTAAGTGGGCAGAGACTTGGCAGATGGAATACAATACTGGAAAGTGTGAGGTTATGCACTTTGGCAGGAAAAATCATAGAGCAAGTTATTATCTTAATGGCAAGAAACTGGAAAATACTGAAGTACAAAGGGACCTGGGGGTCCTGGTGCACGAAACTCAAAAGGTTAGTATGCAGGTGCAGCAAGTGATTAAGAAGGCCAATGGAATGTTGGCTTTCATTGCTAGGGGGATAGAATATAAAAATAGGGAGGTATTGCTTCAGTTGTACAAGGTATTGGTGAGACCGCACCTGGAATACTGCATACAGTTTTGGTGTCCATACTTAAGAAAAGACATACTTGCTCTCGAGTCAGTACAAAGAAGGTTCACTCGGTTAATCCCGGGGATGAGGGGATGGACATATGAGGGGAGGTTGAGTAGATTGGGACTCTACTCATTGGAGTTCAGAAGAATGAGAGGCGATCTTATTGAAACATATAAGATTGTGAAGGGGTTGGATCGGGTGGATGCGGGGAGGATGTTCCAGATGATGGGTGAAACTAGAACTAGGGGGCATAGTCTTAGAATAAGGGGCTGCTCTTTCAAAACTGAGATGAGGAGGAACTACTTCACTCAGAGGGTGGTAGGTCCATGGAATATGCTGCCCCAAAAAGCTGTCGAAGCTACATCATTACATAAATTTAAAACAGCAATAGACAGTTTCCTAGAAGAAAAGGGAATTAAGGGTTACGGGGAGCGGGCAGGAATTTGGACATGAGTTTAGGTGCGGATCGGTCATGGCCCTGTGGGTAGCGGAGCGGGCCCAGGGGCCGTGTAGCCTGATCCTGCTCCTGTTTCGTGTGTCTAATTCTGTTAGATTCAGGAAATAGTCCTGTCATAGTGGATTGGCGGTTAGGATCAGATCAGCCATGATCTTATTGAATGGCGGAGCAGGCTCGAGGGGCCAATTGGCCTACTCCTGCTCCTATTTCTTATGTTCTTATGTTCTTATGTTCTTATGTAAGTCAGAGGGGGAGGAGTTCTGGTCGAACACGATTGACTCCACGTGTGCGTGCTTTTTAAAAAAAAAAACAGAAGCCCTACCCAAAAGCCAGCCTGATTGGCAGGCTTGGCTCCCTATCCCAGGGAATGCTTCAGTAGAGGCTGCAGCCCAGGAGCAGGGATAGGTCGTGCTGCTGGGGTAGATGTCACCAAGGGTGGGGAGGCTGGGTACAGAGTGGTTTGCAGGGTCGGGGGGAGGTTGCCAGGTATCGGAGACAGGTCGGGGGCAGAGATGGGGTCAGGGCTGGTTGGTGATTGCCCAGGGGGGGTCCAATCGTGGGGAGGGGATATTTGGATCACGGGGGTCGGGGGGGGGGAGGGGCGGTGGTGGTGGGTCCAATCACAGAAAGAGAAGCAGGTTAGTTTGGAGGGCTGGAGGGAAGCACTCCTGCTTCTCCTGGCCCACAAGCAGTGCTGGAAAGGCATTTGCCGCTTCCATGCTGCAGTCCTCACCTCCCTTTAGCTGCTGTGTTTGACAAGGCTTGGGAAACCATGCCAGCCAAGTTTAAACCTAAAATCTGAGGCACGCAACCTCATTTAAATATTTAAATCTGCAACCTGCCTCCCGAGAGTGGGTTGGTTGCCCGCCCCTCATTTCGCCTCTGTTAAAAGTGGAAATGGTTGGGTTTGAGAATTTTTTTAATTTTTACATCCCACCAGACCCAAATTCACCTGTTTTTGTGAGTTAAAATTCCCTTCAGGGATTCCAGCAGAGCTCAACAAGAAAGGAAAACCCATAACAAAGGAACTTTAAGTATGTCATTTAATAATTGATGACTGGGGATAAAACTTAGGAGAGAAGTTAAAGAAAACATCAAGAAGGCTTAGAGAAATTTCAAAATCAAATGATCAAGGAATATAAAAAGAAATACTGAAGTGTTCTATAGACACATAAATTTTTAAAAATCTAAAAGAGGATAAGACCCCAGGTCTAGATGGTATGCACCCATGCACCCTCAAGGAAACTAGGAAGGAGATAGCAAAGGCACTAGTCTCTATATATGAAAGTTCGATAGAAGAGTGGGTCATGTCAGAGGACTGGTGGACAGCTAATGTTGTTCCTATATACAAAAGGAACATAGAACAAAACCTGGGAACTATAGACTGTTGTGTATGTACCTTAAGAGAGAACTGTTTTACAGCTCCTGTATACTGTAGTACCGGCAGTGACCACACCTGTATATAAAGCCGGAGCAGGCTTCTGTACTTCAGTCGTGAGACTACTCTACTCTAGTAAACACCTGTCGATTGTTAAGTTACAGCCTCCGTGTAGTTCTTGGGGAAACATCCTATTTAAAGAATCACGGATCTAACAGTGGCGACGAGGTTGGTTCGAATCTGCCTGCAACTCTGCATGTCCCGTCAAGGAGTCGCTCCGGGAGGACGGTGGAAGAAAGTCGAGGCCAGAAGCACGGGCGTCGACCATGAGCAACCACCCAGTCATCCAGCAGCAAGTGAACATCGGAGGAGTGGCCGTTGAGATCCACGACAATCCAGCAACAGACTAGCAACAGGTGCAGCGCACACCCTTCCCGGACAGCGGCGGCGGGAGCCGACCGACGGCGTAGAAAAGCCGAGCAGCGTCGATGGGGTAAGAGAGAGGGTGAAGCGCACAGGGCGCAGCTGGGGGTTAAAGAACCGAGCGGCGTCGAGGAAAAACAAGCAGAGAGAGAGAGAGAGGGTAAAGCAGCAGCTGGATTCAGGACCGAGTGACGGCAACGGGAAAGGCGCACAGGAGAACGCGCAGAGCACAGCCAGGGCTCAAGGGCTGAACCGCGTCCACGGGGAGAAGAAGGAAGAGTGCGGGAGATGCCATTGAGCCGCGGAGAAGAAGGGAGAGCGCGGGAGACACCATTTTTTTTGAAGCCGCAGCGGAGAAGAAGGGAGAGCGCGGGAAGGAAGGAAAGCGCGGGAGATGCCATTTTGTTCCAGCGGAGAAGAACGGAGAGCGCGGGAGATGCCATTTAGACAGTTAAATTACACCCAGGGATGGCAAAGAATGGCAGTATCACGGCGTTCGACAATGAAGTCGAAGATTGGGCGACATATGTGGAACGCATTGAGGTGTACTGCAGGGCGAATGAAGTGCCAGATGCTAGGAAAGCACTGGTTTTGTTAAATTCCATGGGTGCAAAAACTTATGGCTTACTGTGAACATTGATAACCCCAGAGAAGCCCGTGGAGAAGAATTTAGAAAGTATAGTAGAAATCCTACAGGACCACTTAAGCCCCACACCGCTGCTGATAGCAGAAAGATTTAAGTTCCACAAAAGGAACCAGCATAAAGACAAAAGTAATGCTGAGTACTTAATGGAACTGCGCAACTTATCGAAACACTGCCAGTTTGGAGCGGGACTATCAGATACGTTAAGGGACAAGTTTGTGTGTGGGCTTCAAAGTGAAGGAACCCAGAAACGGCTTTTATCAGAAAAGGATCTTACGCTGGACAAGGCTTTCAGCATGGCAGTATCACACGAAGCAGCCGCACGGGGTGCTGCAGAGATACAACGGAGACCGCAAGAATACGGCAACAATGAAATGTCATATGGAGCAGGGAAGTGTTATCACTGCGGCAGAACAACACACGATCAGAAGGATTGTTGGTTCAAGGACCAAGTGCGCAGACAGTGTGGAAAAACAGGACACATAGCAAGAGTCTGCAGGTCAGGGAAGAAAACCAACAGCAAGATATCTCCACAGGAGAAGTACAAAAAGGTACATAAGGTGGTGGACAGTAGTTCAGACAAACAGGGAAATGATACAGACTCTGGAAGCAAGGAGCTGGGTTGTCTGAAACTACATAAGGAAACCAAAATGGAGGATCACCAGACTACCTGGGTCACACTCAAGATAGACGGAGTCCAAGTGAAAATGGAATTGGACACTGGATCAGCCGTAACAGTCATAAACCAAAGGGACTACAAGCGGCTATTTCCACATATACCCTTGAAAGCTACAGAGATTGTCTTGAAGACGTACACGGAGCAAAAAGTCGACCACAAAGGAAAGATAAGGGTGAAAGTGATATACAAAGGCCAGGAAATACCTAAAATGGGCCTATATGTATTGCCAGATGGAGGACCACCACTACTAGGATGTGAATGGATCCGAAAGATACAATTAGATTGGCATTCCATACAGGCACTGAAGGTTGAGGCCAAAAAGGATGACGACGCCACACCTGGACGACTGTCAAAAATGCTAACTGACGCACAAGAAGTGTTCCAGGAGGGACTCGGAACACTAAAAGGCATAACAGCAATGATTAAAATAGAGGAAAATGCAAGTCCAAAGTTTTTTAAGGCCAGACCGGTGCCTTATGTGTTCCGACCAGCCGTTGAAGCAGAGCTGGAAGGGTTGGAACGTTCAGGAGTACTGTCCAAAGTAGACTGGAGCGAGTGGGCTACATCCATCGTCCCTGTAATGAAGAGGTCGTTGAGTAATACGGCTGGGGAACCAAAGAAGGTCCGCATCTGTGGGGATTTTAAGGTGACAGTGAACCCAGTCCTTCACACGGTGCAATATCCGCTTCCACGGATTGAGGATATTTTCGCCTCGCTATCCGAAGGTAAACGCTTCACCAAAATTGATTTGGCCCAGGCGTACTTGCAAATGGAGGTAGAAGAAGCCTCGAAACAATACCTCACGATCAACACTCATAAAGGTCTCTATCAATACAACCGACTGGTGTTCGGGGTAGCATCGGCTCCGGCTATTTGGCAAAGGGCAATGGATCAAGTCCTGCAAGGGATTCCAGGGACCCAGTGTTATTTGGGCGACATCCTGGTCACGGGCGAAAATGACAGTGATCACCTCGCCAACTTGGAGAAGGTGCTCACTAGATTAAAGGAATATGGGCTATGAGCTAATCGCCACAAGTGCGAGTTTTTCCAGAAGCAGATCTCGTATTGTGGCCACATTATTGATGAAGAAGGGTTACATAAGTCTCCTGAAAAGATTGAGGCAGTAGTCAAGGCTCCAGCACCGGAAAATGTTTCACAACTGAGGTCGTTCCTCGGGCTGGTGAACTACTACCATAAGTTCTTACCAAATTTGTCTACAGTACTACACCCACTGAACATCCTACTGCAAACGGGGGTACCATGGAAGTGGAATGACGAATGTAAATGAGCTTTCCAGAAGTGCAAAGAATTGATCACATCAAAAGAGGTGTTGGCCCATTTCAACCCAGCACTACCAATTCGGTTGGCATGTGATGCATCACCCTATGGTATTGGTGCGGTGCAGTCGCACAAATTCCCAGACGGGTTGGAGAGGCCAGTAGCCTTTGCGTCTCGGTCACTAACCTCAGCCGAGCGCAACTATGCCCAGATCGACAGGGAGGCCCTCAGCCTGGTATGGGGAGTAAAAAAATTCAACCACTATCTGCATGGGCAGAAGTTCACCTTGCTGATTGACCACCAACCACTTGTCTCCATCTTTATTCCAAAGAAGGGCGTTCCGGTGATGACTGCACAACGGTTACAAAGATGGTCCCTTTTTCTAGGGGCGAACCAATATGAAATAGAATATAAACGCATGAAACAGCATGGAAATGCTGATGGGCTATCATGCTTGCCACTGCCTACTGTGGAGGAAGCACCAGCAGTGGACCCTATCGAGATATTTTATTCGTCAATAATTGAACGATTGCCAGTAACTAACGCGGATATAGAGAAGGTGACCAGCAATGATCTGACACCGTCTCGGGTATATGATTTGACGGTGAGGGGCTGGCCAACACATGGCGACTCACTGTTGCCAGCATTCTCATCCAGAAGAGAACAGCTGTCAGTATGCCAGGGGACAGTGATGTGTGGATCCCGAGTGGTAATTCCACCCAAGTTAAGGGAGAGAGTGCTCAATGTGCTTCACGAAGGTCATCTGGGAAGGGTGAAAATGAAAAGCCTTGCTAGGGCTTATGTGTGGTGGCCGGGGATTGATCAGCAAATCGAGGACGTAACCAAGAGCTGCTCAGGATGCCAGAAGGTCCAAAATGCACCACCACATGCCCCTCTACACCCATGGGAGTGGCCCTCCTCTCCATGGCAACGGGTGCATATTGATTTTGCTGGTCCATTCATGGACTCAATGATCTTAATAGCATTGGATGCACACTCGAAATGGCCTGAGGTGATAAAAATATCCTCAACCACTACAGAGAAAACGATTGCAGTCCTACGGACCATATTTGCTAGGAACAGCCTGCCAGAGCAGATTTGCTCTGCTAATGCACCACAGTTTGTGTCCGAAGATTTTCAGAAATTTATGAGAAGGAATGGGGTAAGGCATTACACATCCGCCCCGTATCATCCAGCCACAAATGGATTGGCTGAGAGGTTCGTACAAACCTTTAAAAAGGCGATAAAGGCCATGTGCGATGATGGAATTCCACTACAGCATAAGGTGGACAATTTCCTGTTAGCCTACAGAAATGCGACACATGCAGTTACCAACCAGACCCCGGCCATGATGTTCTTTAACCGAAGGTTGAGATCTCATCTGGATTTGCTCAGACCAAATGTGCGAAGAAATGTTGAGGATAAACAATTCCAGCACATCAATGAGACGCCGACAAGGAGCTTCAATGTAGGACAACCAGTCTTGGCCCGTGACTACTGAACAGAGAAATGGCAACCCGGAATGATATGCACACGGCAGGGGCCATTAATGTAAACAGTGGATGTCGGGGAGAACATTGTGAGACGCCACGTCGACCAGATGTTAGCGTCACAGGAACGAGTCAACCCCATGTCTCGCGTACCTGGGGATGAACCCGACATACCGGTAGCATCTACCTCAGAAACAGTAGCAGTGGAAACTGATGAACTAACCGACGAAAGAGGGCCAGAATCGCCTCCGCACCAAGAACAAGAACCTCAGGGAAGGCGCTATCCAGAAAGGATCAGGAAGCCGCCCCAAAGACTGAATTTATAAATGGACTATTTTCAGTTAATGTTGCATGTTAAGAATGTTAATTGTTAAATGAATATTATGGTACTGTTAATTTAAAAGGGGAGGAATTGTTGTGTATGTACCTTTAAGAGAGAACTGTTTTACAGCTCCTGTATACTGTAGTACCGGCAGTGGCCACACCTGTATATAAAGCCGGAGCAGGCTTCTGTACTTCAGTCGTGCGACTACTCTACTCTAGTAAACACCTGTTGACTGTTAAGTTACAGCCTCCGTGTAGTTCTTGGGGAAACATCCTATTTAAAGAATCACGGATCTAACATAGACCAGTCAGCTTTATGCAAGCAATAGAAAGATGCTGGAATCTATACTACAAGAAGTGATAGAACAGCATCTAGAGACAGAAATTAGAATAAAAAAGAGTCAGCATGGATTCCAAAAGGGTAAGTCATGCTTAACTAACATGAAAGAATTCTTTGAAGAGGTAACAGAAAGAGTAGACAAGGATAATGTGGTAGATGTCACACACTTGGATTTTCAAAAGGCCTTAGTTAAGGTAGCACACAGTAGATTCATGACAAAGGTTAGGGCATGTGGAGTTAGGGGACAAATAGCAGAATGGCTGGCAAATTGACTAAAAAAATAGAAAACAGAGAAGGGATAAAGGGTAGTTACTCAGATTGGAGGATGGTAGAAAGTGATGTTCCACAAAGATCAGTCCTGGGACCACTGTTGTTCATAATTTACATTAATAATTTGGACTGAGGAACAAGTAACTCAATATCAAAATTTGCAGATGATACCAAACTGAGGAGTAAAGCTTACACTGAGGAAGAATGCAGCATAATAGAAGATATTAGAAAAATTGCAGACTGGGCAGTTAAGTGGCAAATGAAGTTTAACATAGATAAATGTAAGGTGATGCACTTTTGTAGGAAAAATAGAAACATCGGCTATACCTTAGAAAATAAGAAACTGAATTGGGCAGAAAAGCAAAGAGATTTTTTTGGGGAAAAATTGGGTTGCTTTGCGCCTCCTGTTAATGCTCCCGGGGGCCGCTAATGGGGTGGAATGCTCCTAGCGCCTGAGTGCGATGCCACTAACACCTCCCGCCATGCTCGGGCTCTGGCCGCAAACTTCAGTCGTGCCCCCTGACCTACCGCCGGACGATATGTACGACAGGATCAAGGTTGTGTTTTTGCGGCTGCGGTGGTGCAAATTAAAGGGCAGGTGCCGGGCGGCCATTCTTTTTGGGCCGCCTGCCAGCACCTGCTCCCTTCTGCTTCTTCATGCAGTGTACCAGCCACGATTGGTCAGCCCGGCACTCCTCTTACGTGCCGGGCTGTTTTCCCAGCATCCTGTTCCCCGGTTGTCCAGCAGGGCTGCACTGGGCCCCTCTCCTTTAACTGGTGGCACTGTTGCATGTAGCGCCATGATGTTCAATAGTAGCACACTAGGAAGGCAGGGGAGTGCTTCCAGTAGTGCCCTGCCTCCTGCTTGGTGCATTACCACTTAATTTATGGCGCAGGGGCGCAAATCTTTTCAGTGAAGTTATCACCCCAAAGGGGACGCAACTGCATTTTTCCCCCTTTATCTTTTTATTCACCGGATGTGGGCATCATTGGCAAGGCCAGCATTTATTGCCCTTCCCTAATTGCCCTTGAGAAGGTAAGGGTGAGCCGCCATCTTGAACTGCTGCAGACCATGTGGTGAAGGTACTCCCACAGTAATGGTGGTAGGAAGTTACAGGATTTTGATGCAGCGACAATGAAGGATTGTCTATATATTTCCAAATCAGGATGCTGTGTGACTTGAAGGGGTACTTGCAGGTGGTGATGTTCCCATGCCCCTGCTGCCCTTCTACATAGTAGAGGTCATGGATTTGGGTGGCACTGTCAAAGAAGGCGTGGCAAGTTGCTGCAGTGCATCTTGAAAATTGTACACACTGCAGGCACGTTGCGTTGGTGGTGGTGGGAGTGAATGTTTAAGGTGGCTGATGGGATGCCTATCAAGCAGGCGGCTTTGTCCTGGATGGTGGTGTTGAGCTTCTTGCACTCATCCAAGCAAGTGGAGAATATTCCATCACACTGGTGGCTTGTCCAGTTTTATTCTTCTTAATCTTTTTTGTAACAGTTTGATACAACTGAGTAGCTTGCTTCTTGCAATTTAGTATACTGTATTCACTGCTCGCGATGCGGTCTCCTCTACATTGGGAAGACCAAATGCAGATTGGGCGACCGCTTTGCGGGGCACCTCCGTTCAGTCCGTAGGGGTGACCCTGAGCTTGCGGTCGCCTGTCACTTTGGTTCTCCGCTTCACTCCCACTCTGATCTCTCTGTCCTTGGCCTGTTGCGTTGTTCCAGTGAAGCTCAGCGTGGACTCGAGGGATAGCACTTCATCTTTCGATTGGGCACTTTGCAGTCTTCCGGACTCAATATCGAGTTCAACAATTTCAGATAATAATCCCTGCCCCCATTTTTCATGCTGTATGATTTTGCCATTCCCATTTGCAACATTTTCACAGTATGTTCTTTCAATTCCTTCCTCCCGTCCTAACCACCCCCCACTGTCTCTGCACCTGCTTAATATCTGTTACATATCCAGCTTTTTCTAGTTCTGATGAATGGCCCCAGGCCTGAAACATTAACTCTGTTTCTCTCTCCATGGATGCTGCCTGGCCTGCTGAGTATTTCCAGCATTTTCTGTTGTTATTTCAGATTTCCAGCATCTGCAGTATTTTGCTATTGGAGTAGCTTGCTTAGCCATTTAAGAGTTAATCACATTGCTGTGGGTCTGGAGTCAGAAGGATGACAAGTTTCCTTCCTTAATGGACATTAGTGAACCAGTTGGGTTTTGACAACAATCTGATATCCCACAATCTGATAGCTTCATGGCCACGATTACTGATACTTGCTTTTAATTCCGTATTTAATCAACTGAATTCAAATTCACAAGATGTCGTGGTGGGATTTGGATTTATGGCTCTGGATTATTATCCCAGGCCTCTGGTTTACTAGTTCAGCGACATAACCACGATGCTGCCGTACCCAAGTTCTCAGGACACAGGTGAACAAATAATTAAAAGCAGCATTGAGAATCAGCAAAACAATTAAAAATGACTAAAAAAAAGCACTGGGATTTATTTATAGGGTTATAAAATTCAGAAGTAGTGAAGTTATGTTAAACGTGTATAGGACCCTAATCAGGCCACACTTAAAGTACTGTTTCCGGTTCTGGTCTCCACACTATAAAAAAGGACATAGAAGCACTGGAGAAAGTGCAAAAAAGATTTACAAGGATGAGCACCAGCCGCGGCACCAGCAGAACCAGGAACAACAGCAGCACCAGCAACAGCAGCAGCAGCAGGAGCGCCAAGCTGCTGCTCACCCACCTGAGGCTGCACAGGCCAGAAGGTGCCAGCGCCTGGAAGCCTGTCGACGCAGGAGATACCCCCCAAACAGGGTCTACAGACACAGGGTCAGCTATCTCAACATGTCTGAGCAGCAGTGCCAAAGGCGGCTCTGACTTTCGCGAGAGGTAGTGAGTGACGTCTGCGCAATGCTACAGCAAGACCTGCTGCCCAGAGGACCAGGTGGACAAGCATTACCGGTGGCTGTCAAAGTCACCACCGCACTCAACTTTTTTGCCTCAGGCTCATTCCAGGGATCAGCAGACGACCTCAGCGGCATCTCCCAGGCGGCCACACACACTTGCTTCACGCAGGTAACCGATGCCCTCTTTGCCCTCGCGCACAATCACATCCATTTCACCAAGGATCGAGCAAGTGTCATGGATTACCTCATCTGGCAGGCTTTCCAAGGGTGCAGGGCATCGTTGACTGCACACATGTGGCTCTAAAGGCACCCCATCACAATCCAAGTATTTTTGTCAACCGCAAGGGCTTCCACTCCCTTAATGTTCAGCTGGTGTGTGATCACAAGAAGGACATTTTGCATGTTTGTGCCAAGTACCCTGGCAGTTGCCATGACTCCTTCATACTGCGCCAGCCTCGTGTGCTTCCACTATTCAGTCCACCAGATCAACTTAATGGATGGCTACTTGGAGACAAGGGCTATCCCCTGAGGATGTGGCTGATGATGCCATTGAGGAGCCCATCCAATGAAGCTAGGGAGAGCTGTGCACTTCACAACATGGCACAGCATCGTGACTTGCAGATTCCTGAGGACCAAATGGCTCCTCACATATCCTCCTCAGATGAGGAGGAGGAGGAGGGCGAAATTGATAGAAGGACTAGAGGGGAGTTGAGAACTTTTTCACCCAAAGGGTGATGGGGGTCTGGAACGCACTGGCTGAAAGGGTGATAGAGGCAGAAACCCTCATCGTATTTAAAAAGTACTTGGATATGCACTTGAAGTGCTGTAACCTACAAGGATATGGACCAAGAGCTGGAAATTGGGATTAGGATGGATATCTCTTTCTCAACCTGCACAGATACAATGGGCTGAATGGCCTCCTTCTGTCCCATAAATCTCTCTGATTCTATGGGGGCGATTTTGCCAGCCCTGGGGAGGTGGGTGTCTTGAATCTTATCATGACTCATGAAGTAACACTGGGAGGCCAACTGCTGGCGCCATCCAAGGAGTATAAGTACTTGGGTGTGGGCCCAGCTTGCTCAGGATGTTTCTGTAACCAGGAATTAGTGATGTAACTAGAAATCTCATGGTTTTGAAACAGTTGATTAAAGCCTTGTTTTATACTCAAAGCAAGTGCTCAGTAGTCTTTTTACATCAGCGGGCATGGAGGCGGGACTACCAGGAAAATGGCAGAATTTGGGGGCGGGTAGCCATGCCCGCCCCCAACCCGCCTCCGTGCCTTATTCCCAGGAGGCGTGTCTCCGACCCATGCCGGGTCCCATCTCCTGGAGACGGGAAGGGGATTACAACCACTTAACTGCCTGTTAAGAGGATTATCCCCATTTTTCTATCAGAGGTCGGTGTGGTGTATGTAACTTGTTCCACCTTAAGAGAACTTAAACCTGTTCCACCTTAAGAGATGTACTACTTTCTCTGGCTGCTGTATACGGTAATACCGGTGGTGACCACACCGGTATATAAGTGCTGTGTAGTAATTTGCTGTCTAGTTCAGCCCTGACCTTCGACTAGTAAAGACCTGTTAAAGTTATTCTTGTGGTCTGTGTGCAGTGATTCATATTAACCATAACTGGAACACACAGACTTAACAGTGGCGACGAGTACGATCTTACCCTGCGGCAGAGATACATCCAAGGCAGTTTAACGGGCGTCGAGAAGAGGCATCCGCCCTCATCATCCTGCTGAGAAAAGACTCGGGTCTGAAGAGCAAAGGAAGAATCCTGACACGAAGCCTTCCATCAGCGACAGGCAGTGATCATCCCTTCTACCACGGTGGTGGGTAAGCCGATCAGCGACGAGCAGCAAGTCGGCCACGTTGGCTGTGGAGTAGGGGAGGGAAAATGGAGGATATAAGGGCGGAGAACTCGACCACGGCCGGGGAAAAGAGCCGGACAGAAGTCGGGGCCAGAGGCGCTGAGACTGGGGCAGCGTAAGGCATGGGAGCCGTGGTGAATGCAAACGCAGCCGGTGTAAAAGACCGGGCTGCAAGCGGGCTGGGAGACGCAGCAACGTCGAGAGAGAGCTCGACCGCGACCGGTGAAAAAGGCTGGGCAGCTATCGAGGCCGCGAGGCGCAGTGACTGGGACAGCGTAAGGCGCGGGAGAAAATAAAAAAAACGCGGAGAATTCAGCCACAGTCGGTGGAAAGGACCGGACTGCAAGAGGGGCTGGGAGGCACGAATTGAGAACCGCTGGGGAGGCGCGAATGGCAGCAATACGGCAATCACCATTACAGCCAGCGGAGGAGAAAGGCAAATGCGGGAAACCGCCATTTTCGTAGGTGGGGGAAGAAGACAAGCGCGGGAAACCACCATTTTAAAATAAAAGAAAAAAAATAAATAAAAGAAAATTTTTTTTTTGTTTCTCAAGAAGATTGCAAGGATGCCTAAGCGTGGTAACATCAACAATTTCGATGCCGATGTTGAAGATTGGGCCACGTATGTAGAATGCATAGAAGTTTATTGTAAAGCAAATAAGATATCAGATGAGGATAAAGCACTAACCTTATTAAACTTAATGGGTGCGAAGACATACGGGCAATTGAAACACCTTCTATCACCAGAGAAACCGACGGATAAGACTTTCGCGGATATTGTTACCGTCCTGAAAAATCATTTAAGCCCCACGCCGCTGATGCTAGCGGAATGATTTAAATTTTACAGCAGAAAGCAGCTGAAAGATGAAAGCAATGCTGAATTTTTAATTGAATTGCATAAGCTAGCAAAGTACTGTCAGTTTGGAACAGGACTAACAGATGCGCTAAGAGATAAATTTGTGTGTGGATTGTTAAAAGAAGAGACACAAAAGCGACTGCTTGAGGAGAATGAGCTGACGCTTGATAAAGCTGTCGCTATGGCAGCATCGCACGAAGCCGCAGCGAGAGGCACGGTGGTAATGCAGCTACGGTCACCGGAACTCAGCACAAATCAAATGGTCTTGGGTACAGTTAAATGTTATCGTTGTGGAAAGACAACGCACGATCAGAACCAGTGCTGTTTCAAAAATAAGGATTGCAGAAAATGTGGCAGGCTTGGTCACATAGCTAAAGTATGCTGGTCAGGAGAGAAGACCAGCAACAAAAGGTCTCGCAGGGAAAGTACAGAAAGGTACACAAGGTGACAGAGAACAGTTCGAACGAACAGAAGTCAGATTCAGATGCCAGCAGTAATGAACTGGGTAGCTTAAGAGTACACAACGTTGGTAAGGAAGCAGACCTCCAGACAATTTGGGTCACACTTCAGATAGCAGGAGTCCAAGTGAAGATGGAATTGGACACTGAATCGGCATTGACGGTCATGAATAAGAAAGATTACAAAAGGTTATTCCAACATATTCCCCTACGGGATACGGAGATTGTATTGAAAACATACACGGGGCAAAGAGTATACCCCATCGGAAAGATAGAGGTAAAGGTGGTCCACAAGGGCAAAGAAAGCCGAGGAATGGACTTATATGTGCTACCTGAAGGAGGTCCACCACTACTGGGATGGGAGTGGATTAGAAAAATGAATATGGACTGGCATTCCTTAAAAGCACTAACGGTAGATGCCAGGGAAACAGGTGTCAAACCTAAACGATTGTCCAGAATATTGGACAATGCTAAAGAGGTGTTCCAGCAGGGACTGGGAACACTGAGAGGAATTACGGCAAACATCAAGATTGAAGAACATGCACAACCAAAATTTTTCAAAGCCAGACCGGTACCCTATGCGATACGACCTGCTGTGGAAGCGGAGCTGGAAGTGCTAGAACGTGCAGGAGTACTGTCTAAGGTAGACTGGAGTGAGTGGGCTACGCCCATTGTTCCCGTGATGAAACGTCCTTCGAGCAACAAGCCGGGAGAACCAGGGAAGGTTCGCATCTGTGGAGATTTCAAGATCACTGTTAATCCGGTGCTTCACACGGTGCAGTATCCGCTTCCGCGGATTGAGGATATCTTCGCTTCATTGTCGGGCGGGAAACACTTCACCAAGATAGACCTGGCGCAGGCGTACTTACAGATGGAAGTTGAGGAAGAGTCACGCCAGTACCTCACGATCAACACACATAGAGGCTTGTACCGGTATAATAGACTGGTTTTTGGAGTGGCATCGGCTCCAGCAATTTGGCAGAGGGCCATGGAGCAGGTATTACAGGGAATTCCAGGCACACAATGTTACCTGGACGATATTCTGATTACAGGAGAGGGTGACGAGGAACACCTCGCAAATTTGGAACTGGTGCTCATCAGATTGAAAGAATATGGACTTCGAGTTAATTGGCAGAAATGTGAGTTCTTTCAGAAGCGGACCTCGTACTGTGGCCATGTCATTGACCAGGAGGGACTTCATAAGTCTCCTGACAAGATCGAAGTGGTTGTGAAGTCTCCCGCTCTGGTTAATGTATCTCAGTTGAGGTCGTTCCTAGGATTGATTAACTATTACCATAAGTTTCTGCCAAATTTATCCACGGTGCTGCACCCGCTGAATGCTCTTTTGCAGAAGGGAGTACCATGGGAGTGGAGCGAGGACTGAAAGAAGGCCTTTCGCAAAAGCAAGGAATTGATAACCTCAGAGGAAGTGTTGACTCATTTCAACCCAACACTGCCTATTCGTTTGGCTTGTGATGCTTCTCCATATGGTATTGGGGCAGTACTCTCACACAAGTTGCCAAATGGCACGGCGAGGCCAGTCGCGTTCGCATCCAGATCATTGACCTCCGCTGAGCGCAACTATGCTCAGATAGATAGGGAGGCTCTCAGCCTTGTGTGGGGAGTAAAGAAGTTTTAATCATTACCTGCAGGGCCAAAAGTTTACGCTTCTGACAGACCATCAGCCGTTGGTATCCATTTTTAACCCTAAGAAGGGTGTGTCGGTGATGACAGCACAGAGACTCCAGAGATGGTCCCTTTTCCTAGGGGCACATCAATATCAGATAGAATTCAAAGGTACAAAGCAGCATGGTAATGCTGATGGGCTGTCGCGCCTGCCACTACCTGAAGAAGAGGAGACAACGAAGGTTGACCCTGTTGAGTTATTTCACTCGACCATCATCGAGTGTTTACCAGTCACCAATGCAAGTATTGATAGTGAAACCAGGAACGACCCGACACTGTCCCGAGTCTACGAGGTGACAGTGAAGGGATGGCCAGAACATGGTGATTCTCTGTTACCGGCATTCTCGGCAAGACGAGACCAGCTGTCCGTCTGTCAAGGAACATTGATGTATGGAATGAGAGTGATTATTCCTCCTAAGTTAAGGGAAAGAGTTCTAAAGGAACTGCATGAAGGTCATCTGGGGGGAGTCAAGATGAAAAGCCTTGCTAGGGCTTATGTGTGGTGGCCGGGTATCGACCAACAGATAGAGGAGCTGACGAAAAGCTGCTCAGGGTGCCAAAAAGTGCAAAATGCACCTCCGATTGCACCGCTGCATCCATGGGAATGGCCTTCAGCCCCATGGCAATGCGTACATATTGACTTTGCTGGTCCATTCATGGACTCCATGTTTCTACTTGCGGTGGACGCACATTCTAAATGGCCAGAAGTGATCAAGATGACTACCACTACTTCAGAAAAGGCAATTGCGGTGTTAAGAACGATATTCGCAAGGAACGGATTGCCAAAACAAATATGTTCTGACAACGGACCACAGTTCGTGTCAGAAGAATTCCAAAAATTCTTAAAGAAGAATGGGGTGAAACATTATACCTCTGCCCCATATCATCCGGCTACAAATGGGTTGGCCGAGAGATTTGTACAAACATTCAAAAAGGCAATAAAGGCCATGAGCGAAGATCAGATTCCACTACAACATAAGGTGGACAAGTTTCTACTGGCATATCGAAACGCCGCTCATGCAGTGACAAACCAAAGTCCTGCCATGATGTTTTATAACAGGAGGTTGCGGTCCAGGTTGGACTTGTTAAAACCAAATGTGCGGAATGAAGTTGAAAACAAACAGTTCCAGCATATAAATAACAAGACCACTCGGAGTTTCGAGGTAGGACAACCAGTGTTGGCCAGGGACTATGGAAACGAGAAATGGCAATCCGGAACAATTCGGGCCAGACAAGGACCCCTGATGTACACGGTAGATGTTGGTAAAAATGTAATACGGCGTCATGCTGACCAACTGGTAGAATCGAGAACAAGGGTCGAACCCATGGTTACGACAGAGACAACCGTGGAAGAAGTTAGTGAACCTGAAGCATCTACCTCGGCAGTGAATGTACCTGATGATGATGTCCAAGACATAAGAGACCAACTAGAGGAGTCACCTCAGCAACAAGAATCAGAGACCCCTGAAAGGCGTTATCCAACTCGAATCAGGAGGCCTTCTGAGAGACTGAACCTTTGAACTGTTTCTACATGAAGTTGTATATGTATATATGTTATTATGTTATGTTAAATGGGGATATAACTGTTAAGCTAAAAAGGGAGGATTGTGGTGTATGTGACTTGTTCCACCTTAAGAGAACTTAAACCTGTTCCACCTTAAGAGATGTACTACTTTCTCTGGCTGCTGTATACGGTAATACCGGTGGTGACCACACCGGTATATAAGTGCTGTGTAGTAATTTGCTGTCTCGTTCAGCCCTGACCTTCGACTAGTAAAGACCTGTTAAAGTTATTCTTGTGGTCTGTGTGCAGTGATTCATATTAACCATAACTGGAACACACAGACTTAACAATCGGGAAACCCCGTCAGAGTCAGTGAGGCGAGCAGTGGGTCTTTGGGGGTCGGAGGGGAGCAAAAGTGTGCTGTGGAGGTGAGTGTTGGGCGCAAGTGTGGAGAGGTAAATATGTGAAGTGAGTGAAAAGTGTTAGAAAATGGTTCCTGACCTTTGTTTCTTCCTGCAGGCTTCAATCATTGGGGATCCGGAGACTCCGGCATCTCAATGGCAGAGATGACAGAATGGCTGCTGCATTCTCCGATGCAACAGCCATCTGCTTTCTGCTCAGAAAATAGGTTTGGTGAGTCTTCAGTACAAGAACTCACCAAACAACAGAGAATGTCCGTGTTTGACAGCTTCTCAAAGCTGTCAAACGATGACAATTCATCTGTCAAAAATTTTTGACAGATGAAACGTCATACGCTGATGTTCTCTGTAACCGGCTTCCCCTTAATTGGCCTGCTAAACCTGCTGGGCGGGCTTAACAAGGTCAATCAAGGGAAAGTAGCGTGGGTTGGCCTCAAGTCAATGGAGGTGGGACTAAAACCCGACAAGCAGCAGTCCCGCCTCCAATGTGCCCCCATTGGCAAAATCACCCCCTCTGATTCTATAAGCAGTTTCCATTACATTTATAATGCAATGCAAAGAGTTGATGGGGAATGTGCACAGATGTAAGATTTTTAATATATGCGTAGATTATATTACTTTTGCTACATTTGCAAAGCTCATCGGTGCAGAAAGCACGTTTGTAAGTTGAGGTCAAGCAAATGTGAGAATCTTTTTATAGTTGATAATTCATTCATTTTTTTTTGCACCAATGAGTTCAATAATGGCTGGAGAGGCTGGGGTTTTTCGCCTTTGAACAGAGAAGGTAAAGAGATTTAATAGAGGTGTACAAAATCATGAAGGGTTTGATAGAGTAAATAAGGAGAAACTGTTTCCAGTAGCAGGCGGGTCGGTAATCAGAGGACACAGATTTAAGATCATTGACAAAAAAATCTAGGGGAGAAATGATCTTACACAGCAAGTTGTGACAATTCAGTGTTAAGAATCGAATTTGAATTTGGCAACTTTGAATTGAGGCAGCAGTAACATAAGAACATAAGAAATAGGAGCAGGAGTAGGCCAATTGGCCCCTCGAGCCTGCTCCGCCATTCAATAAGATCATGGCTGATCTGATCCTAACCGCCAATCCACTATGACAGGACTATCTCCTGAATCTAACAGCATTAGACACACGAAAACAGGAGCAGGATCAGGCTACACGGCCCCTGGGCCCGCTCCGCTACCCACAGGGCCATGACCTATCCGAACCTAGACTCATGTCCAAATTCCTGCCCGCTCCCCGTAACCCTTAATTCCCTTTTCTACTAGGAAACTGTCTATTTCTGTTTTAAATTTATGTAATGATGTAGCTTCGACAGCTTTTTGGGGCAGCATATTCCATGGACCTACCACCCTCTGAGTGAAGTAGTTCCTCCTCATCTCAGTTTTGAAAGAGCAGCCCCTTATTCTAAGACTATGCCCCCTAGTTCTAGTTTCACCCATCATCTGGAACATCCTCCCTGCATCCACCCGATCCAACCCCTTCATAATCTTATATGTTTCAATAAGATCGCCTCTCACTCTTCTGAACTCCAATGAGTAGAGTCCCAATCTACTCAACCTCTCCTCATATGTCCATCCCCTCATCCCCGGGATTAATCGAGTGAACCTTCTTTGTACTGACTCGAGAGCAAGTATGTCCTTTCTTAAGTATGGACACCAAAATTGTATGCAGTATTCCAGGTGCGGTCTCACCAATACCTTGTACAACTGAAGCAATACCTCCCTATTTTTATATTCTATCCCCCTAGCAATGAAAGCCAACATTCCATTGGCCTTCTTAATCACTTGCTGCACCTGCATACTAACCTTTTGAGTTTCGTGCACCAGGACCCCCAGATCCCTTTGTACTTCAGTACTTTCAAGTTTCTTGCCATTAAGATAATAACTTGCTCTACGATTTTTCCTGCCAAAGTGCATAACCTCACACTTTCCAGTATTGTATTCCATCTGCCAAATCTCTGCCCACTTACTTAGCCTGTCTATGTCCCCTTGCAGGTTTTTTATGTCCTCCTCACTCACTACTTTCCCTCCCATCTTAGTATCATCTGCAAATTTTGACGTGTTACACTCGGTCCCCTCCTCCAAATCGTTAATATAGATTGCAAAGAGTTGGGGACCCAGCACTGACCCCTGTGGAACACCACTGGTTACTGATTGCCAGTCTGAATATGAACCATTTATCCCAACTCTCTGCCTTCTGTTAGATAGCCAATCCTCTATCCATGCCAGAATATTACCCCCAATCCCGTGATTTTTTATCTTAAGCAATAATCTTTTGTGTGGCACCTTGTCAAATGCCTTTTGGAAGTCTAAATACACTACGTCCACTAGTTCACCTTTATCCACCCTATATGTTACTTCCTCAAAGAACTCCAGCAAATTTGTCAAACATGACTTCCCCTTCATAAAACCATGCTGACTTTGTCTTATTAAATTATGATTATCCAAATGTCCTGTTACTGTCTCCTTAATAATGGACTCCAAAATTTTACCTACCACAGATGTTAGGCTAACCGGTCTATAGTTTCCAGCCTTCTGTCTACTGCCCTTTTTAAATAAGGGTGTTACATTAGCAGTTTTCCAGTCTGCCGGGACCTTTGCTGAGTCCAGGGAGTTTTGGAAGATTATTACCAATGCATCCACAATCCCTAGCGCCACTTCCCTCAAAACCCTGGGATGTAAGCCATCAGGTCCAGGTGATTTATCCGCCTTGAGTCCCATTATTTTACCAAGTACAACTTCCTTAGTGATTTTAATCGTATTTAGCTCCTCCCCCCCATAGCCCCCTGCTTGTCAAGTGTTGGGATATTCTTGGTGTCCTCTACTGTAAAGACTGATGTAAAATATTCATTCAGTGTTTTTGCCATCTCCATATTTCCCACCATTAATTTCCCGGTCTCATCCTCTAAGGGACCAACATTTACTTTAGCCACCCTTTTTCTTTTTATATAACTATAAAAACTCTTACTATCTGTCTTTATATTTTTTGCTAATTTACTTTCATAATGTATCTTCCCTTTCTTAATCAATCTTTTTGTTATTTTTTGCTGTCTTTTAAAGTTTTCCCAATCCTCTATCCTCCCACTAGATTTGGCTACCTTATATGCCCTTGTTTTTAGTCGAATACTATCCTTAATTTCTTTACTTAGCCACGGATGGCTGTCTTTTCTTTTACACCCTTTTTTTCTCAGTGGAATATACTTTTTTTGGAAGTTGTAAAATAACTCCTTAAATGTACACCACTGATCATGTATCGTCTTATCCTTTAACCTATTTTCCCAATCCACTTTACTCAATTCCGCTCTCATACCTTCATAGTCTCCTTTATTCAAGCTTAGCACGCTTGTTTGAGATACAGCCTCCTCACCCTCTAACTGAATATGGAATTCAACCATGTTATGGTCACTCATTCCAAGGGGATCCTTTACTAGGACATTTTTAATTAATCCTGTCTCGTTACACAGGACCAGATCTAAGGTTGCTTGCCCCCTGGTTGGTTCAGTTACATACTGCTCAAGAAACCCATCCCTAATACACTCAATGAACTCATCCTCAAGGCAGCCCTGCCCAATTTGATTCGTCCAATTTATATGATAGTTAAAATCCCCCATAATTATAGATGTTCCCTTATTACAAGTGTTGTGTATGTAATATGTGTGCTACTTTGAACCTATGGACAGGACTGCACTACTTGTTGGGCGTAGTGATACGCAGTACCACTCCTGGATTTAGGGGTATAAATAGTACTGTGGGTACTGATCTCCCCTCAGTTCCCGCCTGTGGGCATGAAGTAAAGACCTACGTGAAGTCCCTACCTCCAACCAGTAAAGACCTGTTTTATTGTTACTGATTAAGTCTGAGTATTAATTACTTGAACAACTCACAGATTTAACACTGGCGACGAGTCTGATTCGGACCCTGCGGCAGTCACTCCACGGCAGCTTCGTCCACAGCCAGGACGTTGCAGAGAGGTTTCCACCCTCTCCACCCCACTGGAAGACATCCTGACCTCGGAGCCTCCATCGGCGACCGTCAGCTTCTTCTCCAGCTTGGTGGTGGGTAAGCCGTTGTCTGAGCCGGGCAGCGACGCGACAGGCAGTCGACCGCATTGGCCGCACGAACGGGGCTGGGGGAGCTGGAGGAATAGGGCGCGAGAGCCGCTTCGAGCGGGAGGCGTTTCAACGGAGCGATCGCATCTCCTGATAAGAGCCGAGAGCCGCTTCGCGATCCAACGATCGCATCCGCTGATAAGGGCCGCACTCGGGCGATCGCGGCGAAGATAAGGGCCGCACTCGGGGGCTGAAGGGAGACGGCGTTGGGGGACGGGTGAAGACCGCCAAGCGCGGGAAAACCACCATTTTGTGGGCGGAGGACGACGGCAAGAGCGGGAAGCCGCCATCTTGGATAGCAGTAAAAAAAAAAAAAAAATCTGAGAAATTGCAAATCTACAATGCCTAAACACGGGAATATTAGCACCTTTGATAGTGACCTCGAAGATTGGGCCATATATGTTGAAAGAGTAAAAAATTATTGTAAGGCCAATAAAATTCGTGACCAAGATAAAGCTCTAACATTATTAAATTTAATGGGTGCGAAGACATACGGGCAATTGAAACACCTGTTATCACCAGATGAACCGGCGGATAAGACGTTCGATGAGATTGTTACTGTCCTGAAAGATCATCTAAACCCCACGCCGCTGATGCTAGCGGAACGATTTAAATTTTATGACAGAAGGCAGCTACAGCATGAAAGCAATGCTGATTATTTGCTGGAATTGCGTAAATTAGCGAAATATTGCCAGTTTGGAACGGGACTGACAGAGGCACTTCGAGGCAAATTTGTGTGTGGCTTATTTAAACAGGATACACAAAAGCGACTGCTCGAGGAGAATGAGCTGACGCTTGAGAAGGCGGTCACTATGGCAGCAGCACACGAAGCCGCAGCGAGAGGCACGGCAGTAATGCAGCTACGGTCACCGGAGCTCAGTGCACACAAATTGGGTGTGAGTTCTGGCAAATGTTATCGTTGTGGAAAGACAACGCATGATCAGAACCAGTGTTGGTTTAAAAACCAAGAATGTAGAACTTGTGGTAGGCTTGGACATATAGCTAGAGTATGCAGGTCAGCGAAGAAGACCAGCAACAAGAAGTCACCGCAAGGAAAATACGCAAAGGTACACAAGGTGACCGAACAGGAGTCCGATTCAGACGCTAGCAGTAATGAACTGGCTAGCTTAAGAGTACTCAACGCTGGTAAGGGTGCAGACCTCCAGACAATTTGGGTCACTCTTCAGATAGAAGGAGTCCAAGTAAAACTGGAATTGGACACTGGATCGGCATTGACGGTCATAAATAAGAAAGATTACGGAAAGTTATTCCAACATATTCCCCTACAGGATACGGGGATTATATTGGAAACATACACGGGGCAAAGAGTGTACCCCATCGGGAAAATAGAGGTTGCAGTGGTCCACAAGGGCGAAGACAGTCAAATAATGGACTTATATGTGATATCTGAAGGAGGTCCTCCACTACTAGGACGGGAGTGGATTAGGAAAATGAATATGGACTGGCATTTCCTACAAACAATAACGAGTGAGAACTCGGTGAAGATAGTCGGCCCAGACTCTGGAACGGATGATGGTAAGCCCAACTCAGGTGCAAAAGACAAAGTTTCAGCACAGAATTCCACTGAGCAACAACAACATAGTTTAACTGTGGATTCTGAGTCTGGCAAGTCTACTGATGTGCCCATTTCTGAGGGACACCGGGCTCGAACTCAACTCCATTTCAAACTACAACAGCAATTAGAACAAATGCTTCGCCGTTTTGAGCAAGAGTTGAATGCAACGAAAGAGTTCTTTGATATAGAGTTGGAGAATCTGGAAAGACAACAGAAGCAGCTGATGGAGAAAATGGAGCAGGAGCACACAAAACGTCTGATGTCAGAGGAGTTAACGGTCAGCCAACTCCTGCATATGCTGAAGGACAGGACTCTGAAATGGGAAAAACTTGAACACGAACTTCAATATTCAAACGAAAGGGGTTCGGAGCTCTCAAAGGTTATTGGAAGAGCTGAGGTGGCAACACAGACTGAGATGACTGCAACAGAGCAGCCCTTGGATGCCAAAAGTGCGCTGACTCACGTCAACGTAGAACAACAGACCGCTGAAACAGCTGCTCCGGTAGAGGGATTGAATAGTCCGATCAATCAATCTCCAAAAGAAGTTGAAGTAGTAAAATCTCAAATGAGGTCATTAGTAAACGACTTGCTGAAAGCCCAGAAAAAGCTGGATGAAGAGGTACGCATGAAGAAGTCTCTTCAGGAAAGATGTCTGGACTTGGAACAAAAGCTGGCTAACGCCCAGCTGGGTATGGAGGAAATAGAAGACCCTCTCGCTGGCCTAGATCAGGACGACACCGAATATTACTATGTCCTGTCCTGCCCAACTTGTAACTTCGACTCCCACCATACAGAAATCATGGAGGAGCACCGAAAGTCTACGGAACATCGGGAGAAGGTGGCTCTACTACGGAAAAAGGAGGGAGAGAAGGAGGAACTGCGCATGCAGCTGGCAGCTGACAGTGGAGCCCAGAGAGTCTCCAAGAAGCAGAAAAGGAAAAGTCGAAACAGAAGATGACCCATCTGAACCATTATTACCTCTACCAGATCACACACGTGGTCCCTCCGAACGGAGCCAATTCAGTTCGGAAGTTCAAACTGTTAAATCCATGGAAGGACTATTGAATGAGTCACTCCAGCAACGTGAACCGACTCCACCACAGAGATTGAATCTGTGAACTGTTTTCCGCAGAGACTGAATCTGTGATCTGTTTTGACATGAAGTTATCTATGTATCTATGTTATTCTGTTATGTAACCCTGAAGTTATATATGTATATATGTTATTACGTTATGTTAAATGGGGAGATGACTGTAAAGCTAGGAAGGGAGGAATGTTGTGTATGTAATATGTGTGCTACTTTGAACCTATGGACAGGACTGCACTACTTGTTGGGCGTAGTGATACGCAGTACCACTCCTGGCCATAGGGGTATAAATAGTACTGTGGGTACTGATCTCCCCTCAGTTCCCGCCTGTGGGCATGAAGTAAAGACCTACGTGTAGTCCCTACCTCCAACCAGTAAAGACCTGTTTTATTGTTACTGATTAAGTCTGAGTATTAATTACTTGAACAACTCACAGATTTAACAACAAGCCTCAACTATTTCCTGATTGATACTCCGTCCAACCGAGTTGTGACTGTTCGGAGGCCTATATACTACACCCACTAGTGTTTTTTTCCCCTTATTATTCCTTATCTCCACCCAAACTGTTTCATTATCCTGATCCTTTGACCCAATATCATTTCTCTGTATTACAGTGATTCCTTCCTTTATTAACATAGCCACCCCACCTCCCCTTCCTTCCTGCCTGTCCTTCCTGATTGTTAAATAACCTGGTATGTTTAATTCCCAGGCATTGTCACCCTGCAGCCATGTTTCTGTAATGGCCAAAAGATCATACCCATATGTAGCTATTTGTGCCTTTAACTCGTCTATTTTGTTACGAATGCTACGTGCATTCAGATAGAGAACTTTCAAATATGTTTTGTGACACTTAGTTCCTGCTATTGCCCTTTTTATTACTTTACCTTTTACTCCACACCTTCTACCCCTTCCTGACATGCTCTGGTTTTTAATTTCCCCACTGCTACCTAAGTCTATGACCTTCTCTGTTGTCATTTGTATTATTTGCTCTCTAGGAACCTCCCCCCCACTAGTTAGTTTAAAGCCCTCTCTACAGCCCTAGTTATATGATCCGCCAGGACTCTAGTCCCAGCACTGGCCAAGTGAAGCCCGTCCCAACGGAACAGCTCCCTCCTGTCCCAGTACTGGTGCCAGTGTCCCAGGAAGCAAAACCCATTTCTCCCACACCAGTCTTTGAGCCACGCATTTAACTCTCTTATTTTATTTGTCCTAGCCAAATTCGCTCGTGGCTCAGGTAATAATCCAGAGATTATTACCCTTGTGGTTCTGCTTTTTAATTTGGCCCCTAGCTGCTCAAACTCCCTCAGCAGAACCTCCTTCCTTGTCCTATCTATGTCGTTGGTACCAACATGGACCACGACAACTGGATCCTCCCCCTCCCACTCCAAGTTTCTGTCCAGCCCAGAGGAGATGTCCTTAACCCTGGCACCGGGTAGGCAACACAGCCTACGGGACTCTCGCTCTTGGCTGCAGAGAACTCTATCTATCCCCCTAATAATACTATCCCCTACCACTACAACATTTCTATTTACTCCCCCCTCTTGAATGGCCCCCCTCTCCACGGTGCTGTGGCCAGGTTGCTCATCCTCCCTGCAGCCCCTGCTTCCGTCTCCACAGGAAGTAAGAAGCTCGAACCTGTTGGACAAGAGCAACGGCTGCGGCTCCTCCAACACTACCTTCTGGATCCCCGTACCTGCCTCACTCGTGGTCACACCGTCCAGTCCCTGACCATGGGCTACATCTGAATTAATTAACTTCATAGGTGTGACCACCTCCTGAAACACAGAGTCCAGGTACTTCTCCCCCTCCCTGATGTGTCGCAGTATCTGAAGCTCAGACTCCAGCTCATCAACACGGAGCTGGAGATCCTGTAGCAGCAGACACTTGTCACAGATGTAATCACCGTTAGCCTCAATGGGGTCTACCGGCTCCCACATCTCGCAACAGTAACACATCATCTGCTCCATTCTATGTAATTAATTATAATTTTTTTTTATTTAATTAGATTAAATCAATCCCTCTAAATTACACCAGTTTAATGGTTAACCAACTGTCTCCCTTACAGCACAGACCCTAGAAAAAAAACCGCCGAATTTAAGCTTGTAATAAAAAGAAGAAATACTCACCAACCAATCCAACCAATCACCTACCTGCTTCCTGGTGACGTAGGTGCACTGTTGGATTTTGTGTGCTTATTCCCTTCAGTGGGACTGGCTGAGCAAACAGTGGCTGGGAGAGGGGGAGCCTCGGCTTGAAATGTGGAGAGAAGGCAGCTTAAAGAACCAGAGATGTGGGAGAGCAGCCAGAGGTACAATCACCTCTACTCTGCTGGGGAGAAAACAAAAAGTGTAAATAGGAATCTAACCAAGAGCTGGCCCTCTGTTTTGAAGAGTTTAGATGCGGTAGCAAAGGAACTTGGTATTCCTTAATCTGTTGACAAACCTTTTTCTTCTTTTAAAATATATATGAAGGGATCGCTCTCTCTCAGCCCAAGTGGTTTCACTGAAGTAATTGCCGTTGAATATTTCCTTCTTTAAATGACGTTGCGAGGTCTGGTAGAATTAATTTTTAATATCTTAGCCTCCCAGTGCAGGTTTAACTTGCCTTTTACTCCTTGGTGTTTAAAAGTGCTGTTTATTTAAGATTTGATAGAGAGTAGGATGTGGGCCTCAAGGCCAATGATAGACAGGACACAGCCAAGTTGGGCAAGAGAGGCGAGATAGACCAGGAACTAAAAATGATGATATGGTTAGCGAGGACTTTCCAAGCTTGTAGCTTGTCAGAAGAGGGAGAAGATTAAAAGAGGGTTAGGTGTTCCACTGCTTTCAACATGGTGAGGATGTAAAGAGGGGGTATGAGTATCAGATGGTGTATTCATAATTTAGGAGGGACAACAGAATAAATTTCAGAAACCAATGGCTGACTTACTGAGTTTAAATAAATGTTTATGGAGAAAAGCATTGTAGGCTAAGGCTTTGTAATTTGTGTCTTTGTTTCTAATGTGCACCAGGTCTAGTTCACCCATCACCCCCTGTGCTCGCTGACCTACATTGGCTCCCGGTCTGACAGTGCCTCAATTTTTGGAGATCTTGTCCTTATGTTTGGGTCCCTCTATGGCCTCGCCCCTCCCTGACTCTGTGGCCTCCTCCAGCCCTGCAACCCTCTGGGATCTCTGTGCTCCTCCAGTTCTGGCCTCTTGCGCATCCCCGATTTTAATCGCTCCACCATTGGCGGCCGTGCCTTCAGCTGCCTGGGTCCCGGGCTCTGGAGTTCCCTCTCTAAACCTCTCTGCTTCTTTGGGACCCTGCTTGAGGCCTGCCTCTTTGAACAAGCTTTCAGTCACCCCACCTCTCCTTTGGCTCGGTGTCAGTTTTTGTCTGATAACACTCCTGTGCGGTGCTTTCGGATGTTTTCTTCTCTTAAAGACACTATATAAATGCAGGTTGTTGTAATGTTCATACTATTAACTAAAGGCATCGGAGGGTGGACATGCTGGTCCCTGACCCCCTCAACACTGTGAGCAAGCCGCTAGTAGTGGCCTAGCCTCTCCCTATCGCTTCACCGCATTGTGGGTGAGGTAGAGTATGTATTTGTGAGGGATTGTAAGCATGGTCCTATGTGTTGTCAGCATGCCATTGAGAGAAGGCTTTTTGCTGCCCTAAGTAAATAAATACTTGTATTTATGTGTCAGAATGATTTAAAATGTTTACATAATTTTGTTGGAGAAGATGGGGACAAGGGTATCCCATTCAGCCCCTCAAGCCCATTCCGCCGTTTTATAAGATCATGGCATCGACTCCATTTACCTGCCTTTGCTTCATATCCCTTGTTACCCTTGCCTAAAATATTCCATCGATCTCAGCCCTGAACATTTCAATTGATTCCACCACACCCGCCCCCCCTTCAGCATCTACAGCCTTTTGGGGAGCGAGATTCAGATTTTCATGACCTTTATGTTTGGAGAAAAAATGTTTCCTGGTTTCACTCCTAAAGGCCAAGCTCTAACCTTAACATCAGTTAATATCAGTAAACGCTTTGAAAAGAAAGACTTGCATTTCCATAGCACCTTTCATGACCTCAGCACGTCTCAAAGTGCTTTACAGCCAATGAAGTACTTTTTGAAGTGTCGTCACTTCAAGCTCCCACAAACAACAATGTGATAATGGACAGATAATCTGTTTTAGTGATATTGTTTGAGGGATAAATAATGGCCCCAGGACCCCGGGGAGAACTCACCTGCTCTTCTTTGAAATAGAGCTGTTGGATCTTTTATGCCCACCTGAGAGAGCAGACGGGGCCTCAGTTTAACGTCTCAACCAAAAGACAACACCTCCGACATTGCAGCACTCCCTCAGCACTGCACTGGAGTACAGGCATGGATTATGTGCTCAAGTCTCTGGAGTGGGATTTGAACCCACAACCTTCTGACTCAGAGGTGAGAGTGATACCCATGGAATCACAGCTGACACAATGACATGGTCACTGAGATGGATGAACTGAAAATTTGTTTTCTGATAGCATTCCTGTGAAGCGCCTTGGAACATTTTTGCTGCATTGGGGGTTCTATATAAATGCAAGTTGTTGGTGTAGTGGTTGAGGGCAGAATGTTGGCTAGGACACTGGCAGAATTTCTTGTTCCTCACATGAAGATCTTCCAACTTCCAGCTAAACAGGCTCTAGGGTTTAATGTCTCCTCTAAACCCTCTTCATGCTGCACTGGACTGTGAGTACAAATTGAGCTGAAGACCTGGTGTGAGGTTTGAAGCAACATCCGCCCATCTCGAATATGCAAGTGTGCTCCCAACTCAGCCAAGCTGCCACAAGGAGGGAATGTGATGCAGGGAGGTACGACTGCTGACTTGCGTTGGTATGCACAATCTTCAAGAGAGCTCCCTTCCACCCACACTAACATAATTATACCACATAATTACAACCTTCCAGACTCCACGTTGATTCAAGTAACTTCAGATCATAACCACTACTCCTATTTTGTCAGACAGCAGGTGCCAGTACTGTCTCTGCTGTTGCCATTTGCAGCTCCTCTGGGCTCATCTTTTGTCTCTGTACTTGTCCCATAATAACTTGTATTTGTGTAGCGCCTTTAATGTAGTGGAGCGTCCCAAGGCGCTTTACAGGAGCAATTATCGGACGAAATTAGACACAGAGCCACATAAGGAGATATTAGGACAGATGACCAGGGGTTTTGTCGAGGAGGTAGGTTTTGGGGAGCGTCTTGAGGGTGGAGAGGTAGAGAGGCGGGTAGGTTTGGGGAGGGAATTCCAGAGCTTAGGCCTAAGCAGATAAGGTTGGGGATGCTTAGGTGGCCAGAATTGGAGGGACAAATATCTCGGTTGGCAGGGGGCAATTGTGGGGCTGGAGGAGGTTGCGGTGGTGGGGAGGAGTGAGGCCATGGAGGAATTTGAAGACAAGGATGAGAATTTTGGAATTGGGGTGCTTCTTAGCCGGGAGCCAGTGTAGGTCAGTGAGTACGGGGTGATGGGCGAATGGGATTTGGTGCGAGCTAGGACATGGGCAGCTGATTTTTGGATGACCTTAAGTTTACGTAGCGTAGAACATGGGAGGCCAGCAAAGAGTGCATTGGAATAGTCAAGTCTGGAGGTAACAAAGGCATGGAAGAGGGTTTCAGCAGCAGATGAGCTGAGGCAAGGGTGAAGACGAGCAATGTTACGGAGGTGGAAATAGGCGGTCTTAGTTATGCCGTGGATATGTGGGCGGAAGCTTATTTCAGTCTCAAGTATGACACCAAGGTTGCAAGCAGTCTGGTTCAGCCTCAGACAGATGCTAGGGAGATGGATGGAGCTTGTGGCGGGGACCAAAGGGAAGGGCTTCAGTCTCCCCAATATTTAATTGGAGGAAATTCTGCTCATCCAGTACTGGATGTCCGACAAGCAGTCTGGCAATTTCAAGACCGTGGAGGGGTCAAGAGAAGAGGTAGTGAGGTAGAGCTGGGTGTCAGCAGCATACATGTGGAAACTGATGCTGTGTTTTCGGATGATGTCACCAAGGGGCAGCCTGTAGATGAGAAATAGAAGGGCACCAAGGAGAGATCCTTGGGGAACACCAGAGGTAATGATGTGGGAGTGGGAAGAGAAGCCATTGCAGGTGATTCTCTGGAACCAGGCGAGTGCAATCCCACCCAGCTGAACGACGGTAGAGAGACGTTGGAGGAGTTAAAACATCTCTAACTTTTTCCAGTTCTGACGAAAGGTCATCGACCTGAAACATTAACTTTGTTTCTCTCTCCACAGATGCTTCCTGACCTGCTGAATAATTCCAGCATTTTCTTTTTTTTATAATTATAGTGCATTTACACGGGATAGTCTGCCTGATCAAAGCACACCAGTCACTGTGCAGAAACCAGCACCTGAGATTAGTTTGTTTGAACAGAGAGCCAGGATGTGACTCTCCCCTATGTGTGAACATATTCAGTGT
Source organism: Somniosus microcephalus (assembly GCF_052327205.1). Classification (NCBI taxonomy): domain Eukaryota; kingdom Metazoa; phylum Chordata; class Chondrichthyes; order Squaliformes; family Somniosidae; genus Somniosus; species Somniosus microcephalus. Next base: position 198,610,263 of record NC_140988.1, read on the forward strand.
TGTCATTAGTGTAATGATCAATAACATGTCATTCTAGAGTGGTACACTAGGTGGAGCCGTAGAGCTGTATAGGGCTGTATATTTAGTTTTATGTGTTTAAGACTACACTATCCACGATGCACTAGGCTACACACAAGGCAGTAGTCAAGATGGCTGCCTGCACACAGAAGTACACATGCTGAATCTCTACAGATGCTGTACCTAGAGAACGTGTACTGAATAAATGACTAGCTAGAAGCTAGCTGTTCATAATAAGAATGTCTAGTTATTAATGAACATAACATGGTACCAGGAGTTGTGAAAATCTGCTAAACATTGTGAAACGCGACATGGAGTCTTTGAAGCCACCAGGAGGTTTGAATCTCATGGGAAATGTCGACTACAATTGGCGGGCTTTCAAACAACAATTCGAACTCTACATTGCTGCCATCGGGTTCGGTACGAAGCCAGATGCAAGGAAAGTAGCAATGCTGCTTACGGTTGCAGGCCCACAGGTGATAGAGGTATTTAATACATTTGTATTTAATCCAGAGGAGAACAGAGAAAATTTAGACGATGTGCTAAAGAAATTTGATACACATTGTTCTCCCAAAAAGAATGAGACCTATGAAAGATACGTGTTCCGTTCAAGGACACAGCGGCTAAATGAGACTTTTGATAGCTTTGTGACCGATCTGAAACTGAAAGCACAGACATGTAATTTCTCTGAGCTGAAAGCATCCATAATTCGTGACCAAATTGTGTTTGGTATTCATGATAAAAAGGTCAGGGAACGTCTGCTGAGAGAAACCGAACTAACATTGGAAAATGCTGTGACAATATTCCAAGTCAGCGAGCTAGCTCAAAAGCATGCAAAGACTTTCAGTGAAATCAATAATGATGCGATTGTAGTAAGTGCTGCTGTTGGTTCTGTGTCCTACAAGGGGAAGAAGCATGGGCAGAACAGAAATGAAAAGCAATCGGAGGAAGGAATTTTTAATTGTAAATGCTGTGGTTACAAACACCAGTTAAGACAATGCCCAGTGTTTGGAAAAATATGCACAAAATGTCATGGAAAGAAACACTTTGCCAAACAATGCTTTTCAAAAGTAAAAACAAAGGAAGGGCAACACGTCCAAGTCAATGTGATTGAGGACACTGATTTAAGTGAGACATTTTTTGTAGGAATGGTGTCATGTGACAATATCAAACAGGATACAGAAAATGTGCAGCCCTCAGATATGGACAATGCTGAACATAAAGTTAATGCAGTAAAAGAGGACAAATGGATGATCCCACTGCAGATAAATGGAGCATTAGTTACATTGAAACTAGACACTGGGGCAAAAGCAAACTTAATCAGTATGAGTGACATTAAAAACATGAAAGAAAAGCCCAAAATACAAAAAAAGTCAGTACTACTGAAGAACTATAATGGACAGAAAATAGATAGCTTAGGTGTATGCAGACTTAAAGCGACAGTCAAAGACAAAGTGCATCATCTCATGTTTTCTGTTGTGGCTGAAGGACTTGATTCACTACTAGGTGACAAAGCTTGTGAAGACTTAGAACTGGTCAAGAGAGTCTACCGTATAAACTGTGCCATAAGCAGACCAGATGACTCAGTGGATTCTGTAGTGAGTAATTTCCAGGATGTGTTCAAAGGATTTGGAGTTCTACCATTCACTTACAAGATCCAGCTGAAGGAGGATGCTCAGCCAGTGGTACATGCTCCACGAAGAGTTTCAGCACCCCTGCATGACTGGCTCAAGAAAGAACTGGACAGAATGACCACACTAGGAGTCATCAGGAAAGTCGAAGCGCCAACAGACTGGGTTAACTCCATGGTATGTGTAAAGAAAAAGAACAATGATCTAAGAGTATGCATGGATCCAAAGGATTTAAATGCAAACATAAAACGTGAACTCTACCAGATTCCCAAGCGAGAAGAAATCACCAGTGAAATGTCAGGTGCCAGATACTTTACAAAGCTCAATGCTTCACAAGGATTTTGGCAACTAAAACTGGATGAAGAGAGCACCAAATACTGTACCTTCAACACACCATTTGGCAGGTATTGTTTCCTCAGAATGCCTTTCGGGATAATATCTGCATCTGAAATCTTTCATAGAGCGATGGAACACATAATTGAAGGTCTGGAAGGAGTTCGGGTCTATGTTGATGACATCATCATCTGGGGCTCCACACCGAAAGAACACAATGAGCGACTGACTAAAGTGCTACAGAGCATACGCCAGAATGGACTGAAGCTCAACAAAGCCAAGTGTCAGTTTGGCGTCCAGGAAGTCACTTTCCTAGGAGATAATCTATCTGGTGAAGGAATAGAGCCAGATATGGAAAAAGTAAACGCCATACTCAACATGCCCTGACCAACTGACAAAAAAGGAGTGCTACGCATCATGGGGATGATAAACTTCATTGGAAAGTTCATTCCTAACTTGTCAGCCAAGACAGCCTGCCTGCGAGACCTGCTATATAAAACAAATGAGTTCGCATGGACAGAAAGGCATGAACAAGAGTGGATGAACCTCAAAACAGTGCTGACAACCACACCTGTACTCATCTTCTTTGACCCAACAATGAGAATCAAAGTGTCAACGGATGCATCAAAAGATGGCCTAGGTGCGGTCTTGCTATAAGCAGAGTGTGAAGATTGGAAGCCTGTTGCCTATGCCTCCAGGTCTATGAATGATACTGAGTGTCGATATGCCCAGATTGAAAAGGAATGTCTAGGCTTGGTAGTTGGGTTAGAAAAGTTCCATGGCTACATTTATGGACTTCCCACCTTCACAGTTGAGACAGACCACAGCCCACTGGTTGCCATCATTAAAAAAAATCTGAATGAGATGTCTCCAAGGATTCAACGACTCATGATGAAGCTGCAAAGATATGACTTTGAACTGATCTGCACACCAGGCAAATACATAGTGTTAGCAGATGCACTATCCCGAGCACCCACAATGAGTCAAGTGAGCTCTACTGAAGAAGACGTGGATGTTCATGTGAGTATGGTCACTGCTGCGCTGCCCGTGTCAGACACAAAATCAAAGCAAATAGCAGAAGAAACAGTAAAAGATACAGGCCTAGAAATTCAGTTTGGGGCGGCCAGCTCGCTCGCGCCGAGAAAGTACCGCTGCGCGCGGAGCCACTTGCGCCCGCCGGAAATTCAGTTTCAGCACCCCAAGTAGAAGCCGGCCGCTATTCAAGGGTTTCTGCGCCCCCGCTTGGGGCGCTGAAACTGAATATCGGCGCGCTAGGTGCCGCAGCGCCACCCGCTGCGGAGCGGCAGGCTGCGGTACTGCAGGCCTTCCTCCCTCTCTTAAGGGGGAGGTGCCTGCAACAGCGAGATCGCCGCTCGCTAGTGCCGGCAAATGAGCCCGGCACCACGGAGAAGTGCCGGGCTCCTGGAAAACAGCCGGCAATGCCGTGGGGGGGGGTGGAGGAGGCCGGGGAAGGAGGTGCGGGCAGGCGGACGCCGAAAAAGCGGCCGGCCGCACCTCCGCCTTAACTCGCCCCACTAACGCTACAGTACGGCCCCGTTTTCTGATCGCTGTTTGCGGCCGCTGCGGAAGAGGTGGCCGCAACTCAATATGGCGGTCGGGCCGGTAGCGGGGTGGTAGCGGGGCACTGCGCACACCGATGACGTCATCGGTGGCGGCGCAGCGCTACTGGCTAACGCCGCCATTACCACAGCGCTGAATATCGGCGAAAGCTCAGCATGTGGCGCAAAAGCCCTCTTTGGGCGAAAACTGGGCGCAAAGCCTACTGAATTTCTAGCCCACAGTGTTACAAACAGTAATAGAAAACATTCATCATGATTGGCCAAAAGGTTCCTGTCCAAAATATTTTCACATAAGGTCAGAATTGAGTGTCGCAAGTGGACTATTACTAAAACAGAACAGAATAGTCATTCCACAGGCTTTACATCAAGACATGCTCAAAAGGATTCATGAGTGACACCTCGGAATTGAAAAATGCAAAAGGAGAGCAAGAGACACTGTTTATTGGCCTAGCATAAATAAGGACATTGAGAACATGATAGGCAAATGTGAGACATGTCAGAAACACCAAAACAAACAAACAAAGGAACCAATGATAGTAGCTGATTTACCAACAGCACCATGGCAAAAGGTTGGTATGGACCTCTTTCATTTGAATGGTAAAGAATATCTAATAGTGATTGATTACTATTCTAACTATCCTGAGATGGCACTGCTTTCAAGCACTACAGCAAGCAGTGTCATAATGCATGTGAAATCCATCTTCGCCAGACATGGGATTCCCAGGATTGACATTAGCGACAATGGTCCGTGCTTCAACTGTAAGGAGTGGCAACAGTTTGCAGCACAGTATGACTTTCAGCACATCACATCCAGTCCTTTGTATGCTCAGTCAAATGGTAAGGCAGAGAAAGGTGTTTAAGTTCTCAAGCAGCTACTAAAGAAAGCGACAGAAAGCAAGTCTGATCCTTATCTCGCCCTGCTGAGCGACCGAGCCTCACCTTTAGACTCTGGTTCTTCACCTGCTGAACTACTAATGGGTCGCAAGTTGTGCACCACGCTACCCTGCTGTGCGCAAAAGAACAGTAAAGTAAGGAACTGAGACAGAGACTTCAACTGTTAAAGCTGAAACAGAAATCATACTATGACAAGTCATCCAAAACGCTAAAACCATTGACAAGGGATGATGTTGTCAGGATTGAGGATCCAGATGCATGGAACAGGAAAGCTACAGTTCTTGAGGAAGTACGACCAAGGTCATACACTGTTAGAACTGAGGAAGGACAGATTCTCAGGAGGAACCGCCGTTCCCTCCTGAAAACACAAGAAACTATCCAAGAGCAGATTGATGACAATGCCGCAACTGAATCTTGTCATTCACCACCAGAACAATCTCATGAAAACACATCAGACTTACCCGTGCTGAGAAGATCCACACGTGTAGTAAAAAAGCCTGATAGACTTCATCTTTGAGTACAAAGAAAAACTATATTGAAAATGTATTGACTGTTGTGAAAATGTTTATATTTTCGAGCACTAACAAAAGTGTTACTGATATCATCTTTATCGTTTTTCTTGAAAGTTGATTGATATTGATTTTGTTAACCTCAAAGAAAGGGGATGTAATGATCAATAACATGTCATTCTAGAGTGGTACACTAGATGGAGCCATAGAGCTGTATAGAGCTGTATATTTAGTTGTATATGTTTAAGACTACATTACCCATGATGCACTAGGCTACCCACAAGGCAGCAGTCAAGATGGCTGCCTGCACACAGAAGTACACATGCTGAATCTCTACAGATGCTGTACCTAGAGAACGTGTACTGAATAAATGACTAGCTAGAAGCTAGCTGTTCATAATAAGAATGTCTAGTTATTAATGAACATAACAATTAGATTAAACTAAAATTGCATTGCATTCATGCGCTCCAGTGTTGCGTTGACGCTTCTTCTCTCTGAAGGACATTGTTGGATTTTCCCAACAACCTGGAAGCTTGCATCCTCCTATTGGCTGATGTCTGCCCACAAATGACAGGATTAATTGAATTTGGTTTCATGTTGTGGCACGGTGGGATTTGAAAGCACAATCTCTGGGTTATTAGCCCAGTAACATGACCAGGACCCACTCTTTCAAAACCCTTCCTTCATAATCTTCAGCTGTGGCTCAGTGAATGGCATGTTCGCCTCTGGGTCAGAAGGTTGTGGGTTTGGGTCCCACTTCAGAGACTTGAACACAATATCTGGGCTGATACTGCATTGCTGGGGGAGTGTCGGAGGGGCAGTGTTGGGGGAGTGCTGCACTGTTGGAGGGGTAGTGCTGAGGGAGCGCTGCACTGTCGGGGGGTGGTGCTGAGGGGGCGGTGCACTTTCGGGGGGGCTGTGCTGAGGGAGCGTGGCGCTGTCGGAGGGGCAGTGCTGAGGGAGTGCTTCACTGGCTGTGAATCGCTTTGGGACGTCAGGTGGTCATGAGAGGAACTGTATAAATGCAAGTCTTTCTTTCTCCTGAATCTCATATTGGCCTGCTCTGCTCCAGTGGAGAGTCCCTCCCATCCCTGGAACGCACGCACAGTAAGAACGTGTGAAAGTGACACATCCTGTGTGCAGAGTGTCTCAAATGCTGAATTATTCTTATCTTTTTGACCTTTCTGTATTTGTTGACTTAGAATCATTGGTTTTGTTGATGTATACTAACGTCAGTCTTGGCTCAGTGGGTAGCACTCTCGCCTCTGAGTCAGAAGGCTGTGGGTTCGAGTTTTGCTCCAGAGATTTGAACACATAATCCAAGTTGACACGCGCAGTGCAGTACTGAGGGAGTGCTGCACTGTTGGAGGAGCCGACTTTCAGATGAGATGTTAAGCCAAGGGCTCTGTCAGCCCTCTCAGGTGGCGGTAAAAGATCCGAACCGCATTATTCTCCCAGTGTCCTGACCAACATTTATCCCTCAGCCAACAGCTAAAAGCAGATGGCGGCTGCGTTTTCTACATTACAACAATTACTCTATTTAAAAAAACTTAATTGGCTGTGCAGTGCTTTGGAGCGTGCAGAGGTTGTGAAAGGTGCTCTGTAAATGCAAGTTATTTTCGTTTCTTTGTTCAATCTTGTTTTCTGCGAAAATGCAGTCTTTAAAAGGGGGCAAAATTCGGTTGCTTTGTGCCTCCCTGTTAGCGCCCTAAGGGGCGTTAACAGGGTGCAAAGCAACTAGCGGTCGGGTGCGGTGCTGCTAACACTTTCAGCGACATTCAGTAGGCGGTTACCGGCCACAAACTTGGGGTGTGACTCCTGACGTACCGCCGGAAACAATGTCCGAAAGGGTCAGGGGGGCGTACGTGCGGCCGGGGTGGCGATATTTAAAGGGGAGGTACCGGGCGGTCATTTTTTTTGCTGGCAGCCTGCCAGCACCTGCCCCTACTGCCCTCCTCCCGCAGGGATCCAGCAGCCATCGGGTCGCCCGGCACTCTTCCTGAGTGCTGGGCTCTTTTGCCGACACCCCGCTTCCTGATGGGCCAGCAGGGCCTCTGTTCGTGCTGCACACGGCAGCTCCACTTTAATGAGGGCAGGGAGGCATGTAGCACCGCAATATTGAGCTGGAGCACCGCAAGAAGGAGGGGGAGCACTCCCAGTAGTGTCCCCCCTCCTTCTTAGGGCGCTACCATCCAATTTTGGTCGTGGGGGCGCTAACTTTTTCAGGGTGCTAAACGTAGCACCCCGGCGAAGTTAGCGCACCAAATGGGGCAAGGCCCAATTTTTCCCCTTGTCTTTTGGGTAGCAGGCAGTATCTTTCAGAAGTAAGTCGGGGCTCCCCGGGATTGCGTCACTACTTTCAGGGGCTCTCCCCATACACTAGGGTTTGAAACTCATTGCTCTTAATGTAACACAACTCAAAGTATCCTCCTGAGACATTTGGAGAGACAGAAGGCACAACAGTACAGCTGGGTATGTTGCCACATTTCGAGCAGATTAAGGGCAAAAATTCAGTCACGTCCCCTTTGAGGCGCTAACTGGAGGTGCAAAGCAACCAAATTTTGCCCCCTACCAGGGTAGATCGAGAATTTAAACTCCATATTTAAAAAAAATAAAAATCTGATGTCGGTAGGAGTGGCCATGGAGCTGTCGAATTGTCATGGAAGAACAACTGGTTCGCTGGTGTCCTTTGGGGAGGGGGGCCAGCCGTTCTTGCCCGGTTTGGGCCTATGTGTGGCTCTGGTCCCCTGCCAACCTGGTTGCCTCTTTGCTGCCCTCTGGAGTGGCCTAGCAAACCACTCAGTTGTATCACCACCTTCTCAGGGCAACTCTGGATGGGCAATTAAAGTCAATATTCAGGCCAGAGGACTCAAAATATCCGGTAGAAAGATGAGTTGCTGTTTCACAAGCTTGAGTTAAACTTTATTTGAACAGTGTAGAGGGCTAAAGACAGAGAGGTCAGAGTGGCACCAGGTCTTAACAGGGAGCTCAGGGCCACATTTGCAGACTCCCAAACCCGCACCCTCTACCACCTAGCAGGACAAGGGCAGCAGGTGCATGGGAACACCATTTCCTGCAAGTTCCCCTCCAAGTCACACACCATCCTAACTTGGAAGTATATCACCATTCCTTCATTGTTGCTGGGGCAAAATCCTGGAACTCCCTCTTTAATAGCACTGCAGAAGAACCTTCACCACGCGGACTGCAAAGGTTCAAGAAGGCGGCTCACCACCACCTTCTCAAGGGCAATTATGAATGGGCAATAAATGCTGGCCTTGACAGTGACGCCCACATCCTCCCTCCTGCCACCACCCAGCCCCGCCTCCCCCCCCACTCCTCCCCCTGCCCTTTCCTTGCCCCAGCACCTGGTTAAAAGTTGTTACATCTCTAACTTTTTCCAGTTCTGATGAAGGGTCATCGACCTGAAACGTTAACTCTGTTTCTCTCTCCACTGATGCTGCCTGGCCTGATGTGTGTTTCCAGCATTTTCTGTTTTTGTTTTTGACGGAACAAATGTGCTCAGCAAATGCCAGCGATGCTCGCTTCCCGAGAATTAGTATCTGCAATCCCGGTGACAACACTGAATTATATTAATGTTTTCACTCTGTGTTTTCCAGGCATATCTTTCCAACTAACTTAACCTGGAGGCAAATGTGCACTGGGTATTTATTAACAGCAACAAGTCAAAGCAGCCAGATACTGTTTGTTTGTTGCCAGGGCTATATATAGTATCCACAGCAGCTTGTTGAGAAATACATGCGTGATGTTGGGTATGTGCAGCTCAGGACTCCTGGCAAGTAATTTATGCATGAACAATTTTCCGCTGAAGTTCCTTTTTGGAAACATAGAAACATAGAAAAATAGGAGCAGGAGTAGGTCATTCAGCCCTTCGAGCCTGCTCCGCCATTCAATATGATCAATGCTGATCCTCTATCTCAATAACATATTCCCGCTCTCTCCCCATATCCCTTGATGCCTTTTGTATCTAGAAATCTGTCTATCTCCTTCTTAAATATATTCAGTGACTTGGCCTTCACAGCCTTCTGTGGTAGAGAATTCCACAGGTTCACCACCCTCTTGGCGAAGAAATTTCAACCTCATCTCAGTCCTAAATATCCTACCCAGTATCCTGAGACTGACACCTCATTCTAGAGCCCCCAGCCAGGGAAAACATCCTCCCTGCATCCAGTCTGTCTAGCCCTGTCAGAATTTTATACGTTTCAATGAGATCCCCTCTCATTCTTCTAAACTCACCTGAACCGGAACGGGATCAACATCCTTGCAGGGGGGTTTGCTAGTACTGTTGGGGGGGGTGGTGTTTAAACTAACTTGGCAGGGGGATGGGATACAGAGTGGAGCTATAGTATGGGGTGATGCACAGCCAAATATAGAGGAACAAACAAGTCAGTCTGGAAGACAGAGTAAATATGTAATGGCACAAGGGAGTATGGCAAGGCTGGATGGCATTTATTTTAATGCAAGGAGTCTTGCAAGTAAGGCAGATGAATTGAAGATGTTGATGAACACATGGGAGTATGATATTGTTGCTATCACAGAGACATGGTTGAGGGAGGGGCAGGACTGCCAGCTCAATATTCCAGGGTATAGAATCTTCAGGCAAGGCAGAGGGGGGTGTAAGAGAAGAGGGTGTGTCGCAACATTAGTCAAGGAATCAATTACTGCTGTAAGGAGGGATGATATCTTAGCAGGTTCCTCTAATGAGGCCATACGGGAAGAACTTAAAAACAAAAAGTGGGCAAGCACTTTGCTGGTAGTCTACTATAGGCAAAACAGTCAGGGGGAGATAGAGCAACAGATATGTAGGCAAATTTCAGAGAATTGTAGAAATAACAGGGTAATAATAGTAGGGGAATTCAACTTCCCCAATATTCACTGGGATAGTCAGAGTGTGAAAGGTTTAGAGGGTGCAGAATTCTTAAAGTGCATCTGGGAGAGCTTTCTGAGCCAGCATGTAGAAAGTCCTACAAGAGAGGGGGCAGTACTGGACCTAATTGTAGGGAATGTATCCGGGCAAGTGGTAGATGTATCAGTAGGAGAGCATTTTGGTGACAGTGACCATAATTCGGTCAGATTTAAGGTAGACATGGAAAAGGACAAAGATGGACTGGAAATAAAGGTTCAAAATTGGGGGAAGGCCGATTTTAATATGATAAGGCAGGATCTGACCAAAATGGACTGGGAACAGCTACTTGTAGGAAAATCTACATCAGAGCAATGGGAGTCTTTCAGAAAGGAAATAGAGAGAGTACAAGGCCAACATGTTCACATAAAGGTCAAGGGTGGGACCAACAAGCCCAGGGAACCCTGGATGTCAAGGGATATACAAGAATGGATTAGGAAAAAAAGGGAGGCTTTTGACAGATACAAAGGATTATAAACAGTGGAAGCCCTGGAGGGGTATAGAAAGTGCAGGGGGGTACCTAAAAAAGAAATTAGGAGAGGGATGAGGGGGCATGAAAAAAACACTGGCAGGCAAAATAAAGGAAAATCCCAAGGGGTTTTATAAGTATATTAAGGGCAAGAGGATAACCAGGGAAAGAGTAGGGCCCATTAGGGACCAAAGTGGCAATCTGTGTGTAGAGCCGGAAGATGTAGCTGAGGTTTTAAATGAATATTTTGCATCTGTATTCACTATGGAGAAGGGTGATGTAGGCATAGAAATCAAGCAGGGGGATTGTGATATACTTGAACAAATTAGTATTGAGAGGGAGGAGGTACTAGCGGTTTTAACGGCCTTAAAAGTGGATAAATCCACAGGCTCTGATGGGATGTATCCCAGGCTGCTGTGTGAGGCAAGGGAGGAGATTGCAGGGGCTCTGACACAAATTTTCAGAACCTCTCTGGCCACAGGGGAGGTGCCAGAGGACTGGAGATCAGCTAACGTAGTACCATTGTTCAAGAAGGGTAGTAGGGATAAACCAGGGAATTATAGGCCAGTGAGCCTAACATCAGTGGTAGGGAAATTATTGGAAAAAATTCTGAGGGACAGAATTAGTCTCCACTTGGAGAGGCAGGGATTAATCAGGGATAGTCAGCATGAAGGGATTATTACTAGTCCTAGCCCCTTTCAGGCTACCCCAGATCAGGTGTATCCCCCAGACGTTCACCTTCAACTAAAGATAGAGGTAGCCGAATCCTAAAGATGCTTAATTGGGTTTAAAGTTCCAGACTATCTCTCCTTAAAGGAAAGGAATGAGCTGAAGATGTTACCATCCTCCAGATAGCACTTTTACTAAGTTTAGCTAGACTACAACCTTCCGGATATTATGAGGGTCTGGAAAACTCCCCAGAATTCTGCAACTCCTTGCCAAAGATTGTACAGAGATTGAGTTGGTGAGTTTGATACAGAAGTACCATGTGAGACATTTCTAAAAAAAATATAGATTTATTAAAGAATCAACATGTAGTTTACAGTTGGTGATTCAATCGCAACTTTAACAGTTCAAAATACAAAAAGTTTTACAATCTTATTATCAGATATCCTTATTCTCAAAACTTAACTTCATTTAATTTTTAAATTTCTTAGTCTTATTCCAGGATATCCACCAAAATCAAATACAAGTACTTTGATCCCCGAGAGACAAAGAGTTGAAGACTTACAGAGCTTGCCTCTGAAGCCTGACAATCACTTTGCCCCTTCAAGCAATTCTGTCTTCCCATTTGAAAGTCCAATTTTTATAACCTTTCTCAGTGGTATATCCTTTGAAGTTTTCGCTGATGTAAGCTCATTTTCTCTAGTCATTTTTCTGTTGACCCCCTTCTATTCTTACAGTTTGTTCAGCTTGTAGCATTAAGAATTATGTCTCCTGTGTAGGTGTCTCAAGCTTAACACAAAAACAATGTGATGGCTGTGCATCTATTTGATGTCATTCTTACAAAGGTCTTCTGTTTGTATCTTTTGCATTTAAAACACCTCGACCAGGTGCACCATTGTCTTCTTAGTTACCTCAGTTGGTTGCAACACATAATCGTGTCTCCATGTTTCATTTGATGTTACTTTTATGAAGGCATAAGTTTCTTTAATTTATGTGATTCTTTCTGAAGTGTTGGTTTAAGACACTTTAACAGGGTAAGGTATTGTGTTCTTTCCAAGGCTTCTGACTTTCTGGAACCTCTGCCTATCTGCTTTAATAAGGTTATTGATTCAGTGTCAACAACTTATCTTATCTCAAAAGCCTGTATGCTGTTCACAGCTTTAGATTGTTGAGGCTTCCAGGTTTTCAAGCCCAGTTTGTCATGTGTTAATAAAGTCAGAATATTTCATAGAATGGTATATTTTTCTGAATATGGCATATTCCTTCACAAGCATGGCTTTGTCAGGGAGAGATCATGTCTGACCAATTTGATTGAATTTTTCGAGGGGGTAACTAGGTGTGTGGATAAGGGTTGTGCTGTTGATGTAGTCTACATGGACTTCAGTAAGGTATTTGACAAAGTCCCACATGGGAGACTCGTCAAGAAGGTAAGAGCCCATGGGATCCAGGGCAATTTGGCTTATTGGATCCAAAATTGGCTTAGTGCCAGGAGGCAGAGGGTGATGGTCGAAGGTTGTTTTTGTGACTGGAAGCCTGTGTAAGTGGTGGACTGCAGGGATCGGTGCTGGGTCCTTTGCTGTTTGCAGTGTACATTAATGAGATAGATATGAATGTAGGAGGTATGATTAGTAAGTTTGCAGGTGACATGAAAATTGGTGGAGTGGTAAATAGCGAGGACGGAAGCCTCAGGCTACAGGATGATATGGACGGGTTGGTTAGATGGGCAGAACAGTGGCAAATGGAACTTAATCCTGAAAAGTGTGAGGTGATGCATTTTGGAAGGACTGACAAGGCAAGGGAATACACAATGAATGGTAGGATCCTAGGAGGGACAGAGGATCAGAGGGACCTTGGTGTTGCTGCATATAGATCCCTGAAGGCAGCAGGACAGGTAGATAAGGTGGTTAAAAAGGCATACGGGATACTTGCCTTCATTAACCGAGGCATAGACTATAAGAGCAGGGAGGTTATAATGGAGCTGTACAAAACGCTAGTTAGGCCACAGCTGGAATAATGTGTGCAGTTCTGGTCGCCACACTATAGGAGGGATGTGATTGCATTGGAGAGGGTGCAGTGGAGATTAACCAGGATGTTACCTGGGCTGGAGTGCTTCAGCTATGAAGGGAGACTGGACAGGCTGGGGTTGTTTTCCTTAGAGCAGAGAAGGCTGAGGGGGGACCTGATTGAGGTGTACACAATTATGAGGGGCATAGATAGGGTAGATAGAAAGGAATGTTTCCCCTTAGTAGCGGGGTCAATAACCAGAGGGCATAGTTTCAAGGTAAGGGGCAGGAGGTTTAAAGGGGATTAGAGGAAAAACTTTCTCACCCAGAGGGTGGTTGGAATCTGGAACTTGCTGCCTGAAAGGGTGGTAGAGGCAGGAACCAGAAAGATTGCAGGATATAACATATTTACAAAAGATAGAGAGGGAAAAGGGAAGGTGGAGTAGCTGTACTTATCAAAACATAATGGCAATAGAAAAAAAGTGACGCAGCTATCAGCAAGACAGAAATAGAATCCATGAGGATAGTGATAAAAGATAATGGCCCAGAAATTCGGGTCCCCACGGGTGAGTACGCACGGGGTACTCACACGTAGGCCCAATGGAAGTGCCGGTTTCCTGCATGCACTGCGCATGCACGGGAAACCGGCAGTTCCGTTCCCCTGAAAGAAGGGGTTCAGAGTTTGAATGCGTGCGCGGGAGAGGCTGCGTGTGTGCATCGAACTTGCGTTTTTTTTGCATATTTTTCCGGGAGTGTAAGTCTCCAGAATTTACACATTTAAAAAGCAGTCGTAAGGCCTGCTTTTTACAAGGTAAGTAGTGAATTAATTAAAATTAAAATATTTTTTCCACAGGGTCATTATTTTTAAATACTTTAAAGAAAGGTAAGTTTATTTTTAGCCCCGTTAGAAAATAAAATTAGTTTCTTCAAAAATTTAAATTATTGTTTAAAATAGTTATTTCATGTAATTTATAGTTTATTGAAAAAATGTGATTTTTTTTTTATTTATTTGAAGATTTAGTGATGTTTTGGGGCCCGTGGTATTTATAAGTTTTGACAGCTCTTCCAGACAAACTTATGAATGGAGCATTCCCTGCTCCGATTGGCTCCCCATGGGCCACGTGATCCCAGGGGATGCATCAAACTAACGGCGCCCCTGGGATACGCAAGCACTTCACGCCGGCAGTTGGAGCAGGCCCAGGATCGGAATTCCACGGGGGCCCACAGCTCATTGGCCGGCGCGCAAGGTAAGTGCAGGTCGGGGACTTGCAACCCCGGGAAGCCCCTGAACTGAATTTCTGGGCCAATAAAGGATCACTCACACTAATAGTGGTAGTCTCCAGACCACCTAATAATGAAAGGGAGGTGGAGGAAGAAATATGCAAACAAATTAGGGAAATGAGTAGAAAACATAGAATAAGAATCATGGGGGATTTCAACTACCCAGATATTAATTGGATGGAAGAGGTAGGTAAAGGGGATAAGGGAATGGAGTTCCTAAAATGTGTACAGGACTCCTTTCTAAACCAGTATGTAAAAAGCCCAACAAGGGAGTATTCGCTATTGGACCTAGTAATGGGAAATGAAACATAGATAAATAGAAGGTAGGAGCAGGAGTAGGCCATTCAGCCTCTTGAGCCCACTCCGCCATTTAATGAGATCATGGCTGATCATCCAAATTCAGTACCATGTCCCTGCTTTCTCCCCATATCCCTTGATCCCTTTAGCCTAAAGAAATATATCCAACTCTTTCTTGAATATATTTAATGAATTGCCCGCAACTGCCCTGTGTGGCAGGGAATTCCACAGTTTCACCACTCTCTGGGTGAAGAAATTACTCCTCATCTCAGTCCTAAATGGCTTACCCCTTATCTTTAGATTGTGACCCCTGGTTCTGGACTCCCCCGCCATCGGGAACATCCTTCCTGCATTTAGTCTGTCTAGTCCTGTTAGAATTTTATAAGTTTCAATGAGATCCCCTCTCATTCTTCTAAACTCTGGCGAATATAAGCCTAATCGAATCAATCTCTCCTCATATGTCATTCCTGCCATCCCAGGTATCAGTCTGGTGAATCTTCGCTGCACTCTCTCCATGGCAAGAACATCCTTCCTCAGATAAGGCGACCAAAACTGCACACAATACTCAAGGTGTGGTCTCACCAAGGCCCTGGACAACTGCAGCAAGACATCCTTGCTCCTGTACTCGAATCCTCTCGCTATGAAGGCCAACATACCATTTGCCTTCTTAACCGCCTGCTGCACATGCATACTTACCCTCAGCGACTGGTGCACAAGGACACACAGGTCTCGTTGCACTTCCCCTTTTCCCAATCTATTGCCGTTCAGATAATAATCTGTCTTCCTGTTTTTGCCACTGAAGTGGACAACCTCGCATTTATCCACATCATACTGCATTTGCCATGCATCTGCCCAATCACCCAACCTGTCCAAATCGTACTGGAGTTTCTCTGCATCCTCCTCACAGCACACACGCCCATCCAGCTTTGTGTTGTCTGCAAACTTGGAGATGTTACATCTAGTTCCCTTGTCAAGATCATTTATATATTTTGTGAATAGCTGGGGTCCTAGCACCAATCCCTGCGTTACCCCACTAGTCACTGCCTGCCACTCGGAGAAAGACCCGTTTATTCCAACTCTTTGCTTCCTGTCTGCCAACCAGTACTCTATCCAAGACAGTACCTTACCCCCAATCCCATGTACTTAAATTTACATGTGGGACACTTATGTGGGACCTTATTGAAAGCCTTCTGAAGGTCCAAATACACCACATCCACTGGTTCTCCCTTATCTATTCTGCCAGTTACATCCTCAAAAAATTTCAATAGATTAGTAAAGAATGATTTACCTTTTGTAAATCCATGTTGACTTTGTCTGATCCACTCACTGTTTTCCAAGTGATCTGCTATTACATCTTTTATAATGGACTCTAGCATTTTCCCCAGGCTTACCAGTCTATACTTCCCTGTTTTTTTCTCTACCACACTTTTTAAATAGTGGGGTTACATTAGCTATCCTCCAATCCATGGGAAATGTTCCAGAGTCTATAGAATTTTAGAAGATGACCAGCAATGCATCTATTATTTCTAGGGCCACTTCCTTAAGTAGCTTAGGATGTAGATAATCAGGCCCTGGGGATTTATCGGCCTTCAATCCCGTCAATTTCCCTAACACCATTTCCCTACAAATACTGATTTCATTCAATTCTCCCTCTCATTAGATCCTATGATCCCCGATGTTTCTGGGAGTTTTTTTGTGTCCCCTTTTGTGAAGACAGAACCAAAGTATGTATTTAATTGGCCTGCCATTACTTTGTTACGCATTATAAATTCCCCTGATTCTGACTGAAAGGTACCTATGCTTGACTTCACCAATCTTTTTCTCTTCATATATCTATAGAAGCTTATACAGTCAGTTTTTATGTTCCGTGAAAGCTTTCTCTCATAATCTATTTCCCCCTCTGTCCTCCTTTACTGAATCCTAAACTGTTCCCAATCCTCAGGTTTGCTGCTTTTTCTGGCCAAATTATATGTCCTCTCCTTGGATCTTATGCTATCCCTAATTTCCCTTGTTAGCCACGGTTGAGTCACCTTTTTTGTTTTATTTTTATGCCAAACAGGGATGAACAAATTCTGTAGTTCATCCATGTGATCTTTAAATGTTTGCCATTGCCTGTCCACCACCAACCCTTTAAGTAGCATTCCCCAATCTATCCTAGCCAACTCGTGCCTCATACCATCGTAGTTTCCTTCATTGAAATTCAGGACCCCAGTCTCTGAGTCAATTACTTCACTCGCCATTTTAATGAAGAATTCTATCATATTTTGATCGCTCCTCCCCAAGGGGCCTCGCACAACAAGTTTGCTAATTAATCCTTTCTCATTACATAATACCCAGTCTAAGATGGCTTGATCTCTAGTTGGTTCCTCGACATATTGGTCCAGGAAACCATCCCGTATACATTCTAGGAATTCCTCCTTCACAGTATTGTTACTAATTTGGTTAGCCCAATCTATATGTAGATTAAAGTCACCCATGATAACTGCTGTGCCCTTATTGCATGCATCTCTAATTTTCCATTTAATGTGAGTTGGGGAATGCTACTTAAAGGGTTGGTGGTGGACAGGCAATGGCAAACATTTAAAGATCACATGGATGAACTACAGAATTTGTTCATCCCTGTTTGGCATAAAAATAAAACAAAAAAAGTGACTCAACCGTGGCTAACAAGGGAAATTAGGGATAGCATAAGATCCAAGGAGAGGACATATAATTTGGCCAGAAAAAGCAGCATTTAATGCCATCCCCAACCTCAGCATTACTGTTTGGGGGTCTGTATACAACTCCCACTAATATTTTTTGTCCCTTGGTATTTCTCAGCTCTGCCCATACAGATTCCACATTATCAGAGCTAATATCCTTCCTTACAATTGTGTTAATCTCCTCTTTAACCAGCAATGCTACCCCACCTCCTTTTCCTTTTTTCCTGTCCTTCCTGAATATTGAATACCACTGGATGTAAAATTCCCAGCCTTGGTCACCCTGGAGCCATGTCTCCGTAATCCAAATATATCATGTCTGTTTACATCTATTTGCATAGCTAATTCATCCACCTTATTACGAATGTTCCTTGCATTAAGACACAAAGCCGTCAGGCTTGATTTTTTAACACTCTTAGTCCTTTTAGAATTCTTATTTACTGTGGCCCTGTTTGATTTACACTCTTGATTTCTCTGCCTTCCACTTTTGCTTTTCTCCTTCCTGTCTTTTGTTTCTATCTTTGCTTCCCTTTCCTCTGTCTCCTTGCACAGGTTCCCAACCCCCTGCCATTTTAGTTAAACCCTCCCCAACAGCATGAGCAAACACTCCCCCTAGGACATCGGTTCCAGTCCTGCCCAGGTGCAAACTGTCCAGTTTGTACTGGTCCCACCTCCCTCAGAACCGGTTCCAATGTCCCAGGAATTTGAACCCCTCCCCCTTGCACCATTCCTCTAGCCACGTATTCATCTGAAATATCCTTCTATTTCTACTCTGACTAGCACGTGGCACTGCTAGCAATCCTGGGATTACTACCTTTGAGGTCCTTTTCTTTAATTTACCTCCTAATTCCCTATATTCAGCTTTTAGGACCTCATCCCATTTTTTACCTATATCGTTGGTACCTATCTGCGCCACGACAACTGGCTGTTCACCCTTCCCCTCCAGAATGCCCTGCAGCCACCCCGAGACATCCTTGACCCTTGCACCAGGGAGGCAATGTACCATCCTGGAGTCTTGTTTGTGGTCGCAGAAATGCTTATCTATTCCCCTTACAATAGAATCCCCTATCACTTTCGCTCTCCCGCTCTTTTCCCTCCCGTCCTGTGCAGCAGGACCACCCATGGTGCCAGGAATTTGGCTGCTGCTGCCTTCCCCTGATAAGTCATCTCCCTCAACAATATCCAAAGTTGTATATCTGTTTGAAAGGTCGATGGCCACAGGGGACCCCTGCACTGCCTGCCTGCGCCTACTACTCTGACTGGTGTCCACCCATTCCCTTCCTGCCTGTGCAGCCTTTACATGCAGTGTGACCAACTCCCTAAACGTGCTATTGACGATGTCCTCAGCATCGCAAATACGTATGTATCCATTCACAGCTCCAGTGCCGCAATGCGGTCTGTCAGTAGCTGCAGCTGGATACACTTCCCGCACACATGCCCGTCAGGGACATGGGAAGTTTCCCTGATTTCCCACATACTGCAGGAAGAACATGCCATGGGGCCGAGCTGTCCTGCCATGAATTACACTTTAATTAATTCAAATTAAAATAAATCAAATCAATACCACTAATTGCACTACAATGAAATGATATACTCAAGGGCCCTTGTTTACTACCACTCCCCGCTACACAACAGAGACCCTAGAAACTTTAAACCACAAAATTAAGTTTGGAAAAAAGCGAGAAAGAGAGAAATACTCACCAACCAATCACTTACTTGCTTTCTGGTGACGTCACACTTCAATTACTTTTTACTTCTCGCTGCTGCCGCTGGTGTGTCTGGGCTACTCTCGCTCCCCGCTCTTTAACTCCTCAGTCTCTGCGCTCAGTTTCCACCCAGGGCCGCTCTCGCTGCTGCCGCCGGTGAGTCTGGGCCGTTTTCTCTCCCTGCACTTTAACTCCTCGGTCTCCACGCTCAGTCTCCACCCATGGCCGCTCTCACTGCTGCTGCCGGTGTGTCTGGGCCACTCTCACTCCCCGCTCTTTAACTCCTCGGTCTCTGCGCTCAGTCTCCACCCAGGGCCGCTCTCGCTGCTGCTGCCGGTGTGTCTCCAGAGCAGATAAGTGAAGTAAATGTAGGGGTACATATAGGCAATAGTGACCATACTATAATAGACTTTAAGATAATAATTGAGAAGGACATGGGTATGACAAAGAAATAACAACAGGAAACATTGGAAGACCTCAGCAGGCCAGGCAGCATCGATGGAGAGAGAAACAGAGTTAACATTTCAGGTCGATGGCCTTTTGTCAGAACGGGAAAAACAGCAGGAAATGGAAAGCAAGTTTGGAGGCTGGGAAAAGGGGGAGGGGGTGAAAGAACAAAAGGGAAGGTCAGTGATAGGATAGAAAGCAGGAGAGTTTAAGAGACATTGAGAGACATTAAGAGATATTCAAGGCAAGGGGAGGTGGAAATGGGACAGGTTAAGCAACAAAGGCTGGCTTTAGATGGGGTGTGAATTGCGCTGGCAGATGAAGGACAGCTGAAGGGAGGGAAGAAAAAACAAAAAGTGTGGATAAAAAAAGAAGAAAATATATATGTGATAGGGGCTGAGGTTATGAACGGAAATTGTCGAACTCTATGTTGAGTCCAGGTGGCTTTAAATTGCCTAATCGAAAGATGAAGTGCTGTTCCTCGAGCTTAAGCTGAGCTTCCGTGGAACAATGCAAGAGGCCGAGGAAGGTGAGGTCTGAGTGGGAATGGGGCGGTGAATTAAAGTAACAGGCCATCAGGAGCTCGGGGTCCGCCTTATGGACTGAACAGAGTTGTTCCACAAAGCGGTCACCCAATCTGCATTTGGTCTCCCCAATATAGAGGAGTCCACATCGTGAGCAGCGAATACAGTATACTAAATTGCAAGAAATACAAGTAAATTGCTGTTTCACCTGGAAGGGGTGTTTGGGGCCCTGTACAGTGGGAAGGGGGGAGGTATAATGGCATGTGTTGCATCTCCTGTGCTTGCACGGGAAGGTGCTGGGCAAAGGGGAAGGGGTGCTGGGGGTGGCAGAGGAGTGGACAAGGGTGTCGTGGAGGGAGCAGTCCTTATGGAATGCTGAAAGTGGAGGTGAGGGAAAGATGTGTTTGGTGGTGAGATCATGCTGGAGGTGGCAGAAATGGTGGAGGATGATCCATTGAATGCGGATGCTGGTGGGGTGAAAAGTGAGGACAAGGGGATCTCTGTCATGGTTCCGGGAGGGAGGGGCAGGGGTGAGGGCAGAAGTACGGGAGATAGAACGGACATGGTCGAGGGCTGTGTCAACCACAGTAGAGGGGAATCCTTGGTTGAGGAAAAAGGAGGACATGTCTGAAGCACTGGTATGGCAGGTGGCATCGTCGGAGCAGATGCGGCAGAGACCGAGAAACTTGGAGAATGGAATAGAGTCCTTACAGGAGGCTGGGTGGGAGGAAGTGTAGTCCAGGTAGCTGTGGGAGTCAGTGGGCTTGCAGTGAATGTTAGTCAATAACCTATCCCCAAAGATGGAGATGGAGAAGTCGAGAAAGGGAAGGGAAGTGTCGGAGATGGACCATGTGAATGTGAGCTGCAAATTGGAAGCAAAATGAATGAAATTTTCCAGTTCAGGGCGAGAGCAGGAGATGGCACCAATACAGTCATCAATGTACTGGATAAAGAGGTGAGGGAGGGGACCGAGTAGGACTGGAACAAATCCTCTACACTGGGGAGACCAAACGCACATTTGGTGACCGCTTTGCGGTACACCTCCATTCAGTCCGTAAGGGGAACCCCGAGCTCCCAGTGGCCTGTCACTTTAATTCACTGCCCCATTCCCAATCAGACCTTACCATCCTCAGCCTCTTGCATTGTTCCATGGAAGCTCAGTGTAAGCTTGAGGAACAGCACCTCATCTTTCGATTAGGCCTTCTGGACTCAACATAGAGTTCAACAATTTCAGATCATAACCTCAGCCCCTATGACATATATATATTTGCTTCTTTTTTTTAACCACACTTTTTGTTTTTACTTCCCTCCCTTCAGCTGTCCCTCATTCTGCCAGCACAATTCACACCCCATCTAGAGCCATCCTTTGTTGCTTAACCTGTCCCATTTCCACCTCCCCTTGCCTTGAATATCTCTTAATGTCTCTCAATGTCTTTTAATCCCTCCTTCTTTCTATCCTATCACTGACCTTCCCTTTTGTTCTGTCATCCCCTCCCCCTTTTCCCAGCCCCCAAACTTGCTTTCCATTTCCTGCTTTCTTTCCAGTTCTGACCAAAGGTCATCGACTTGAAATGATAACTCTTTCTCTCTCCACCGATGCTGTCTGGCCTGCTGAGTTTTTCCAGCGCTTCTTGTTGTTATTTTGGATTTCCAGCATCCGCAGTATTTTGCTACGGTATGACAAAGACCAGGGTAATAGATTGGAGAAAAGCTGATATTGTGGGGTCGATTTTCCTGATGCTGTCGGGAAGAAGGCGGGACTACAACTTTCGGGTTTTAGACTCGCCTACTTCGACGTCAGGCCAATCTGCGCGATTTTCCCTTGATTGACCTTGTTGAGCCCACCCAGCAGGCTCAGCAGGCCAGTTAAGGGCCACCCGGCAACAGGTGACGTTACAGGCTGTAATTTCATCTGTCAAGAGTTCTTGACAGATGAAATATCAGTGTTTCACAGCTGTCTGAAGCTGTGAAACACTGACAGTCTGAGTTCTAACCTGAGTCCTTCTGCACAGACTCAGTTAGAACTCTCAGCAGCACTCAAAGCTGAAGGCTGTCACTTTTGACAGATCGCAGCTGTTCAGCTTTAAGTGCCGGCTGAGTGAAGGGCTACCGACGGCTACAGGAAGAAAGGCTGTTAAGATAAGTACAGGTAAGTAAAAGTTCTTTACACACTTTAGATACACCAAACACACTTACCTTTGCACTCATGCGCCCATCACTCACCTGAGCACCGACATCGCGACCCCTCCAAGTCCTTCAACCCGATGGCCCGCCTGCTCTAACCTGGCGTGGTTTGGAGCCATCGGGAATCCCACACGAAACCCCTCAAAATAGAGATTAGGCTAAAAACTGCCTGTTAACTACCTGTTAACAGGCAGTTAATTGGCACTAATCCCTTACCGCCTGGTTTTGGCGGGTCCCAGTGCAGGGCAGGTACCCGCCGCCCCTGAAAGTTGCGTGGAGTGGGGTTTTGGGCGGGATGGTGTCGGGACCCCCAAATTCAGGATTTCCCCCCCCCCACGTGCCTGAAACCCCACCTGATGGCTCCAGGAAAATCGACCCCTGTGTGTCTGAGAATAGCACTTTGGAAAATAAAATGGACAACAGTATTGGCAAACAATGATGTAGAACAGCAATGGGAAACATGTAAAACAGTGTCCAACAGAATCCAGGAAAAATATATTCTGCTAATAAACAAGAAAAGCTAAACACTAATGAGACACCGTCGATGAATAAGTGAAAAAATTGAGGGTAAGGAGAGTGGCATACATTAAGTACATGGACAGCAGGGGAGAGCATGATAAGGGAGAATATGATGGGATTAGAAGAGAAGTAAAAAAAAAATTTAGGAAGGCAAAGAGGAACTATGAAATAAAGTTATCAAGGAACATAAAAAAATAGTAAAATATTTTACAGGCACATGAATAAAAAAAGGAAGGTCAGGATGGGAATAGGGCTATTAAGGGATGGAGAGGATAATACCACAAGCAGCAATAGAGAGATATTAAATAATTACTTTGCTTCAATATTTACCAGGGAGATAGAACAGGTGAGATGACATTGAATGATGAGATTAGTAATGAGTTAACTGCATTTAAAATAAAATGAGGAGATATACTAAATAAACTATTGAAACTCAAAGAGGATAAAACCTCTGGTCCGGACAGATTACATCCATGCATTTTATAAGAATCGAGGGAAGAGATAGCAGAGGCATTACTATGCATATTTAATAATTTGTTAGAAAAAGGTGTAGTGCCAGAGGACTGATGGATAGCTAACATAATACCGGTATTTAAGAAGGGGGATAGAACATGTCCAGGGAATTATAGATCAGTCAGCTTAACATTGGTGGTAGGAAAATAATGGAATCCCTACTAAAGGAGAAAATAGAAGAACATCTAGAAATGAAAAATATAATAATAAATAGTCAGCATGGATTTCAAAAGGGGAAATCTTGCTTGACCAACCTCATTGAATTCTTTGAAGAGGTAACAGAGAGAATAGACAATGGTAATACAGTAGATGTAATTTATCTAGATTTTCAAAAGACCTTCGATAAGGTACCGCATAATAGACTAATGAATAAAGTCAGGGAATGCAGTCAGGGGAAAGTAGCAGAATGTATAACTAGCTGGTCTCAAGACAGAAAGCAGAGAGTAGAGGGTAAAGGGGAGCTATTCAGGGTGGCAGAAGGTGGGTGGTGTTGTTCCTCAAGGATCAATGCTGGGACCACAGCTGTTCACAATTTATATTAATGATTTAGACTGTAAGGAGGTGGTGTGTGTGGTCAGCTTTGCCTTTGACTCCTGAGCGGTTCAAATCGCTCCCACTCCCTTGGTTCTAGACCTTGGACTTATTTGGGGGTTGTAATGAAATTGCAACAGACAACTGAGTTGGTGAAAGAACTTGGATTTTATTTGAGACAAGAAAATATACACAACACAACAATCTTATCACTCTAAAAGGGGGGAACACTTCGGAATATACGAGGGAGAATAACAATAGACAGAGTACTTCACCCCTCCCAATCCCACTACACTAAGTTGGACTCCAGAGGACCAGGGTAATGCTCACCAAATGACTTCCCTTTTTGACAGTTGTAGAGGTTTGTGATTTTGGGGTTCTCTAGGTGTGGCCGTTGGGGCCTGCTGTACCCCAGACATGGTAGAAGACTTCACCTGCGTTGCTGTTTCAGTCTCCGCATGTCTGCTGATGCGGTCGGGTGCGTATTGGATCTATCGGGTAAGTACCCAATTTCTTTTGGTCAGAAATAGGGTCTAGAGTCTTTTCATCAAATCTTACCCAGGGGTAAGTCAGGATAGTTTGTAGAATGGAAACAAACTTGTGAATCTTCGGTTTCTTCCAGGTTGGTTTCTTGTTGGTCGCGGTGGCCCAATATTACCTAATTGCTGGTAATATTTTGGTTGTTTGTTTCTTGGGGCCTTTGGTTGTCACGAGGCATTCGATGGGATACTTTTGTGACTTGACTTGGATTTTGAAGTACGTTTCTTCTTCTTCTTCTCCGAACCGAACTCCTTGGCCGAACGAAACCGACTCCTCTCTCTTCCTTTCTCCGTCTCTCTGTGAGTGTTCGTTTTTCAACAGAAAAAGCAGGCCCAATTATACTGTTTGAGGCCTTGCTTATCTGCCCGCCAAATCTTCTCTGGCCCATTGTCATTTTTGGCGGGCTCGTTAACATTAATAGTTTTGAATTCTTTAACGGGTTTCGAGCTGGTCCCGTCTATCTTAAATTGGGTTAAGTTGGTGTGAACTAGTTTCGGGATGGTCCATCAAAACCTAAATTGTCTTTAAATGGCTGTTTAATCTTTGGTCCATTTTGTCAGATTTGTCTTTTCCTGCTGGGGTCAGTGTCCCTTTTGTTGGTCAGTGGCATGCCCTGCATTATGCATACTTTGGATGGCTCTATAATTTTTGGTGGGAGCTGCTCTTCCATAGGCCTATTGTCATTATGTAAAATGACTGAGACAGTCCAGAACGTTCACAGACAGTTTGGCTTATGCCAATACACAAACTGCTTGTTTTACACAGGCCCATCCCAACCCCTTTGTTGCAGCCTTTCACAGGCCTGGACATGCCTTTTTAAAATAACCAAAATCCTGGGGGTTTGACTTTAAGCCCCTTTTTGGCCCAATATTATTTAAACAGTCCAAAAATCTCTACTTTTGGGGTAATCTTGGTTTGGGGGGATCTGCAGAATTTTGCAAATCTTACAAGATTTTGGAATCAAAAACACAATTTCTAAATTTGTGGACGACACCAAATTGGGGGGCATAGCCAATACTGAGGAGGACTACAACAAATTACAAGAAGACATTAATAAACTTGTAGAATGGGCATATAATTGCTAAATTAAATTCAACACAGATAAATGTGAGGTATTACATTTTGGTAATAAAAATAGGGAGCTCACCTATTACTTGGTAAATAAGAATCTAAATGGGGTAGAGGAGCAAAGGGATCTAGGAGTATGACTATACAAATCACTAGAAGTATTGGCACAGGTAAACAAGGCTAAAAAAAAAGCAAACCAAGCACTAGGGTTTATCTCTGGAGGGATAGAATTCAAAAGTAGTGAAGTTATGCTAAACTTGTAGTGAACCTTGGTGAGACCACACTTGAAGTATTGTGTGCAATTCTGGTCGGCATATTATAAAAAGGATATAGAGGAATGGTAGCGTAGCAGTAATGTCACTGTGCTAGTAATCCAGAGGCCTGGACTAATGATCTAGAGAAGTGAGTTCAAATCCCACCACAGCAGCTGGGGAATTTAAAATCAGTTAATTAAAAGCTCTGGAATAAAAAGCTAGTAATGGTAGCCATGTCGTAAAAACCCATCTGGTTCACTAATGTCGTTTAGGGAAGGAAATCTGCCGTCCATACCTGGTCAGGCCTATATGTGACTCCAGACCCACAGCAATGTGGTTGACTATTAACTGTCGTTTGAAATAACCTAGCAAGTCACTCACTTGCAACAAACTGCTACGAAACACAATAAGAATGAAACCGGAAGGACGACCTGGTATCGACCTTGGGTGACCATCAGGCGGAGCAGTAGAAGCAGGCAGGTAGTGCAGGGGTCCCCTGTGGACATCCCCCTCTTAAATAGGTATACCAATTTGGATACTGTTGAGGGGGATGACTTACAAGAGGAAGGCAGCAGCAGCCAACTTCCTGGCACCAGGGGTGCTTCTGCTGCTCAGGAAGGGAGGAAAAAGAGTGGGAGAGCAATAGTGGTAGGGGATTCTATCCTAAGGGGAACAGATAGGCATTTCTGTGGCTGTAGACGTGACTCCAGGATGGTTTGTTGCCTCCCTGGTGCCAGGGTCAAGGATGTCACTGAATGGCTGCAGGGCATTCTGAAGGGGGAGGGTGAACAGTCAGAGGTCGTGGTTCACATTGGGACCAATGACATGGGTAGGAAGAGGGATGAGGTCCTGCAGCAAGAATTTAGGGAGCTAGGCAGCAGACTAAAGAGCAGGACCTCAAATGTTGTAATCTCTGGATTACTCCCGGTGCCACGTGCTAGTGAGTATAGGAATAGGAGGATAGAGCAGATGAATGTGTGGCTAAAGAGTTGGTGCAGGAGGGAGGGCTTTAGTTTCCTGGATCACTGGGCCTGCTTCTGGGGAAGGTGGGACTTGTACAAGTCGGACGGGTTGCACCTGAACCAGAACGGGACAAATATCCTTGCGGGGAGGTATGCTAGCACTGTTCAGGGGGGTTTAAACTAACTTGGTAGGGGGATGGGATACAGAGTGGAGCTATAATAGGGGGTGAAGTACAGCCAAATATAGAGGAAAAAATAAGTCAGACTGGAAGGAAGAGCAAATATGTAACGGCACAAGGGAGTAGGGCAAGGCTAAATGGCATTTATTTTAATGCAAGGATTCTTACGAATAAGGTGGATGAACTGAAGTTGTTGATGAACACATGGGAGTATGATATTGTTGTTATCACGGAGACATGGTTGAGGGAGGGGCAAGACTGGCAGCTTAATATTCTGGGGTATAGCATCTTCAGGCGAGACAGAGGGGGGGTAAAAGAGGAGGGGGTGTCGCAATATTAATTAAGGAGACAATTACTGCTGTAAGGAGGGAAGTTATATTAACAGGTTCCTCTAATGAGGCCATATGGGTTGAACATAAAAACAAAAAGTGGGCTAGCACTTTTCTGGGAGTGTACTATAGGCCCCCAAACAACCAGGGGGAGATAGAGGAACAGATATGTAGGCAAATCTCAGAGAAGTGTGCAAATAATAGGGTAATTATAGTGGGGGATTTCAACTTCCCCAATATTAACTGGGATAGTCAGAGTGTAAAAGGCTTAGAGGGTGCAGAATTCTTAAAGTGCATCCAGGAGAGCTTTTTGAGCCAGCATGTAGAAAGTCCTACAAGAGAGGGGGTGGTACTGGACCTAATTCTAGGGAATGTGGCCGGGCAAGTGGTAGAAGTGTTAGTAGGTGAGCACTTTCGTGACAGTGACCATAATTCAGTGAGATTCAAGGTAGTCATGGAAAAGGACAAGGATGGACCGGAAATAAATGTTCTAAATTGGGGGAAGGCCAATTTTAATATGATAAGGCAGGATCTGGCCAATGTGGAATGGGATCAGCTACTTGAAGGAAAATCCACATCGGAGCAATGGGAGTCTTTCAGAAAGGAAATTGAGAGAGTAAAATGGCAACATTTTTCCGTAAATGTCAAGGGTGGGACCTTGGATGTCAAGGGATATAAGTGAATGTATTAGGAAAAAAGGGGGGCTTTTGGCAGATACAAAGGACTAAAGACAGAGGAAGCCCTAGAGGAGTATAAAAAGTGCAGGGGGATATTAAAAAAGAAATTAGGAGAGCGAGGAGGGGCCATGAAATAACACTGGTGAGCAAAATAAAGGAAAATCCTAAGGTGTTTTATAAGTATACTAGCTAGGGGTGCCCGGTGGTGCCGAGGCTTTTTTGAGGGCATGTTGTTGTTCGAAGAGAGAGAGAGCGAGTTGGGGGGAAGAGCGAGAGTGATTTGGGGGGAAGAGGGATAGCGACTGGGGGGAAGAGAGAGAGCGACTGGGGGGAAGAGAGAGAGAGAGACTGGGGGAAGAGAGAGAGCGACTGGGGGGAAGAGAGAGAGCGACTGGGGGGAAGAGAGAGAGCGACTGGGGGGATGAGAGAGAGTGACTGGGGGGGAAGAGAGAGAGCGACTGGGGGGAAAAGAGAGAGAGCGACTGGGGGGGAAGAGAGTGAGCGAGAGACGGGGGAGTGAGCGCGACTGGGGGGGAGGAGAGAGAGCGACTGGGGAAGAGAGCGAGAGACGGGGGGAAGAGAGAGAGCGAGAAATGTGGGGGAAGAGGGAGAGTGAGAGACTGGGGGAAAGAGAGAGAGCGAGAGGCTGGGGGCAGAGAGAGAGAGCGAGAGACTGGGGGGAAGAGAGAGAGCGACTGGGGGGAAGGGGGAGGAAGGGGGAGGAAGGGAAGGGGAGGAAGGGAAGCGGGGAGGGGGAGAGGAAGCGGGGAGGGGGAGGGAAGGGGTGGGAGGGAAGGGGGGAGCAGGAGGGGGGAGGGGGGGAGGGAAGGAGGGTTGGGAAGGGAGGGGGGGAGAAGGTGGGGTAGGGAGGAGAGGGGGAGAGAGGGGAGGGAGAGAGGGGAGGCAGAAGGGAAGGAGAGAGAGAGAGAGACAGAGGGAAAGAGAGAGAGAGGGCGAGGGAAGGAGAGAGAGACAGAGAGAGAGAGGGAAGGAGAGAGAGAGAGAGATTGGGAGTGTGAGAGAGAGAGATTGGAAGTGAGAGAGAGAGAGATTGGGAGTGTGTGAGAGAGAGAGATTGGGAGTGAGAGAGAGAGAGAGAGAGAGAGAGAGAGAGAGAGAGACTGGGAGTGAGGGAGAGAGAGAGATTGGGAGTGTGAGAGAGAGAGATTGGGAGTGTGAGACAGAGAGATTGGGAGTGTGAGAGAGAGAGAGATTGGGAGTGTGAGAGAGAGAGAGAGATTGGGAGTGTGAGAGAGAGAGAGAGATTGGGAGTGAGAGAGAGAGAGAGAGAGAGAGAGAGAGAGAGACTGGGAGTGAGGGAGAGAGAGAGATTGGGAGTTTGTGAGAGAGTGATTGGGTGTGTGAGAGAGAGAGAGATTGGCAGTGTGAGAGAGAGAGAGATTGGGAGTGTGAGAGAGAGAGAGATTGGGAGTGTGAGAGAGAGATTGGGAGTGTGAGAGAGAGAGGGAGATTGGGAGGAAGTTATTCTGCAGTATTCTAAATAGTAGATTACTTGATTTTCTTAACAAACATAATATCCTCAGAAAAAACCAAATAGGCTTTCTTCCAAAACACCGCACCACCGACCACATCTATACCCTTCACACCCTCATTGAAAAACATATACACCAAACAAAAAATGGGAAAATATTCGCCTGTTTCATCGACTTCAAGAAAGCCTTTGACTCTATATGGCACGAAGGGCTCTATTATAAACTTCTTCAGTGTGGAATAGGGGGCAAAGTCTATGACCTTATTAAATCAATGTATCTGAAAAACAAATGCGGGGTCAAAGTTGGAGACAAACGCACCGATTTCTTCACCCAGAGAAGAGGCGTCCGGCAGGGCTGCAATTTGAGCCCGACCCTGTTCAACATATACATAAATGAATTAGCAGACATGCTGGAGCAAAGCGAGTCACCAGGTCTCCGTCTCCTGGATGGAGAAGTGAAATCCCTGTGCTATGCGGACGACCTGGTTCTGCTGTCTCCCACAGAACAGGGATTACAGCAACAACTAGACCTACTCGACAAATACTGCCAAAATTGGGCTCTAACAGTAAATCTAAAGAAAACCAACATCATGATTTTTCAAAAAAGGCCCAGATGTCAGGAAAACAAATACCAGTTTACCCTCAGTGATACCACTATAGGACACACTATGAGCTACACCTACCTTGGTCTAACTATTACAGCATCAGGGAGCTTCAGCATAGCAGTGAATGCACTAAAAGAAAAAGCACGAAGAGCCCTATATGCAATAAAAAGAAAATTCTACAACATCCAAATCCCAATCAAAATCTGGCTCAAAATATTTGACAGCATAATCCTGCCCATTGCACTGTACGGTAGTGAAGTATGGGGCCCGCTAAATCACCAAAGCTACACTAAATGGGAAAAACACACAATAGAAGCCCTACATGCAGAATTCTGCCGAAGCATCCTTCGCACTCAAAGAAAAACGCCAACAAATGCATGCAGAGCCGAACTAGGCAGATACCCACTGATAATAAACATCCAAAAACGAGCACTAAACTTCCTAAATCACCTCAAATCTAGCTCCCCAGACACCCTTCATTTCAAAGCCTTTCAGACCCAAGAGCTAAACCCAGAAAAGAGTCCCCTGAGTCAGCTGCTACTGAAACTAAGTACGCAGCCGGACCCTGACCAGCCCCAGACCAACACAGCCGTCCAAACACCAATCCGAGTGAACCAAATCATTAAAAAATGCAAAGAAACCTACCTGGAACATTGGAACAAAAAAACCGAAAGCCAAAGCAGATTAGAATGTTACCGGGCCCTAAAAAGAGAATATAAACTGGCAGACTACCTCACGACCATCAGAGACACAAAACAGAGACAGACCCTCACCAGGTACAGACTAAGCGACCACCAACTGGAAATTGAAAAAGGCAGATACAAGAAATCCTGGCAGCCTAGAGAGAATAGAATATGCGATCAATGTCTGGCCGGCGAGGTTGAAACAGAGATGCATTTCCTCCTAAAATGCGAAAAATTCAACACATCAAGAAACATATTATTCAACAAGCTAAGCCAAACAACCCCAGATTTCAAGGAATTGGATGACCTGTCAAAATTGAGATTAGTCCTAGGAGAAGGAGACAGACCATACCTTGGGGCCAAATATGTAACAACATGTCACAACCTGAGGACTGTTTAAAATTAAGACTGTTTAAAATTAATATTGAACGTACCAAATGAAGTACAAAGACTGTTTAAAATTAATATTGTTTAAAAGTAATATTGTATGTACCCAACAAATGTCAAATCGATTGACACCTACAGAATGTTGGAAAACTGTACATTTTTGCTATGTAAGCTTTGGCAATATGGTTCTCTGTAAACTTTCATGCCAATAAAGCATTTGAATTGAATTGGAATTGGAATTGGATTGGGAGTGTGAGAGAGAGAGAGAGGTTGGGAGTGAGAGAGAGAGAGAGATTGGGAGTGTGAGAGAGAGAGATTGGGAGTGTGAGAGAGAGAGAGTGATTGGGAGTGTGAGAGAGAGAGAGATTGGGAGTGTGAGAGAGAGAGATTGGGTGTGTGAGAGAGAGAGAGATTGGGAGTGTGAGAGAGAGAGAGATTGGGAGTGTGAGAGAGACAGAGATTGGCAGTGTGAGAGAGAGAGAGAGAGAGATTGGGAGTTTGAGAGAGAGAGAGATTGGGAGTGTAAGAGAGAGAGAGTGATTGGGAGTGTGAGAGAGAGAGAGATTGGGAGTGTGAGAGAGAGAGAGAGATTGGGAGTGTGAGAGAGATTGGGAGTGTCAGAGAGAGAGAGAGAGATTGGGAGTGTGAGAGAGAGAGAGATTGGGAGTGTGAGAGAGAGAGATTGGGAGTGTGAGAGAGAGAGAGAGAGATTGGGTGTGTGAGAGAGAGATAGAGATTGGGAGTGTGAGAGAGAGAGAGACTGGGAGTGAGAGAGAGAGAGATTGGGAGTGTGTGAGAGAGAGACTGGGAGAGAGAGAGAGAGATTGGGGGTATGAGAGAGAGAGAGATTTGGAGTGTGAGAGAGAGAGAGTTTGGGAGTGTGAGAGAGAGCAATTGGGAGTGCGGGAGACATAGATTGGGAGTGTGAGAGAGATAGAGACTGGGAGTGTGAGAGAAAGAAAGGCTGGGAGTGACTGTTTAAAAGTAAGACTGTTTAAAATTAATATTGAACGTACCAAATGAAGTAGAAAGACTGTTTAAAATTAATATTGTTTAAAAGTAATATTGTATATACCCAACAAATGTCAAATCGATTGACACCTACAGAATGTTGGAAAACTGTACCTTTTTGCAATGTAAGCTTTGGCAATATGGTTCTCTGTAAACTTTCATGCCAATAAAGCATTTGAACTGAACTGAACTGAACTGAACTGAACTGAGATTGGGAGTGTGAGAGAGAGGGAGAGGGTGATTGGGAGTGTGAGAGGGATTGGGAGTGTGACAGAGAGAGAGACTGGGAGTGTGAGAGAGAGATTGGGAGTGTGAGAGAGAGAGAGATTGGGAGTGTGAGAGAGAGAGATTGTGAGTATGAGAGAGAGAGTGATTGTGAGTGTGAGAGAGACAGAGATTGGGAGTGTGAGAATGAGAGATTGGGAGTGTGAGAGAGAGAGATTGGGAATGTGAGAGAGAGAAAGATTGGGAGTGTGAGAGAGAGAGAGTGCAACAAATGCATGCAGAGCCGAACTAGGCAGATACCCACTGATAATAAACATCAAAAAACGAGCACTAAACTTCCTAAATCACCTCAAATCTAGCTCCCCAGACACCCTTCATTTCAAAGCCTTTCAGACCCAAGAGCTAAACCCAGAAAAGAGTCCCCTGAGTCAGCTGCTACGGAAACTAAGTACTCAGCCGGACCCTGACCAGCCCCAGACCAACACAGCCGTCCAAACACCAATCCGAGTGAACCAAATCATTAAAAAATGCAAAGAAACCTACCTGGAACATTGGAACAAAATAACCGAAAGCCAAAGCAGATTAGAATGTTACCGGGCCCTAAAAAGAGAATATAAACTGGCAGACTACCTCACGACCATCAGAGACACAAAACAGAGACAGACCCTCACCAGGTACAGACTAAGCGACCACCAACTGGAAATTGAAAAAGGCAGATACAAGAAATCCTGGCAGCCCAGAGAGAATAGAATATGCGATCAATGTCTGGCTGGCGAGGTTGAAACAGAAATGCATTTCCTCCTAAAATGCGAAAAATTCAACACATCAAGAAACATATTATTCAACAAGCTAAGCCAAACAACCCCAGATTTCAAGGAATTGGATGATCTGTCAAAAATGAGATTAGTCCTAGGAGAAGGAGACAGACCATACCTTGGGGCCAAATATGTAACAACATGTCACAACCTGAGGACTGTTTAAAATTAAGACTGTTTAAAATTAATATTGAACGTACCAAATGAAGTACAAAGACTGTTTAAAATTAATATTGTTTAAAAGTAATATTATATGTACCCAACAAATGTCAAATCGATTGACACCTACAGAATGTTGGAAAACTGTACCTTTTTGCTATGTAAGCTTTGGCAATATGGTTCTCTGTCAACTTTCATGCCAATAAAGCATTTTAATTGGAATTGGAATTGGAATTGGAATTGGAATTGGAGTGGGAGAGTGAGAGAGAGAGATTGGGAATGTGAGAGAGAGAGAGATTGGGAGTGTGAGAGAGAGAGATTGGGAGTGTGAGAGAGAGAGATTGGGAGTGTGAGAGAGAGAGAGAGATTGGGATTGTGAGAGAGAGAGAGATTGGGAGTGTGAAAGAGAGAGATTGGAAGTGTGAGAGAGAGAGAGATTGGGAGTGTGAGAGAGAGAGAGATTGGGAGTTTGAGAGAGAGAGATATTGGGAGTGTGTGAGAGAGAGAGAGATTGGGAGTGTGAGAGAGAGAGAGAGATTGGGAGTGTGAGAGAGAGAGAGACTGGGAGTGAGAGAGAGAGAGATTGGGAATGTGAGAGAGAGAGAGAGATTGGGAGTGTGAGAGAGAGAGATTGGGAATGTGAGAGAGAGAGAGAGATTGGGAGTGTGAGAGACAGTGATTGGGAGCGTTTGGGAGTGTGAGAGAGAGAGACTGGCAGTGAGAGAGATAGATTGGGAGTGTGAGAGAGATAGACTGGGAGTGAGAGAGAGAGAGATTGGGAGTGTGAGAGAGAGAGATTGGGAGTGTGAGAGAGAGAGAGATTGGGAGTGTGAGAGAGAGAGAGAGATTGGGAGCGTGAGAGAGAGCGACTGGTAGTGAGAGAGAGAGAGATTGGGAGTGTGAGAGAGAGAGATTGGGAGTGTGAGAGAGAGAGACTGGGAGTGTGAGAGAGAGAGTGAGATTGGGAGTGTGAGAGAGAGAGAGAGATTGGGAGTTTGAGAGAGAGAGAGACATTGGGAGTTTGAGAGAGAGAGAGATTGGGAGTGAGAGAGAGAGAGAGCTTGGGAGTGTGAGAGAGAGAGAGATTGGGAGTGTGAGAGAGAGAGTGATTGGGAGTGTGAGAGAGAGAGAGAGATTGGGAGTCTGAGAGAGAGAGAGAGATTAGGAGTGTGAGAGAGAGAGATTGGGAATGTGAGAGAGAGAGATTGGGAGTGTGAGCGAGAGAGAGATTGGGAGTGTGAGAGAGAGAGAGATTGGGAGTGAGAGAGAGCGAGAGAGAGAGTTTGGTAGTGTGAGAGAGAGAGAGATTGGGAGTGTGAGAGTGAGAGATTGGGAGTCTGAGAGAAAGAGAGATTGGGAGTGTGAGAGAGAGAGATTGGGAGTGAGAGAGAGAGATTGGGAGTGTGAGAGAGAGATTGGGAGTGTGAGAGAGAGAGAGATTGGGAGTGTGAAAGAGAGAGATTGGCAGTATGAGACAGAGAGAGATTGGGAGTGTGAGAGAGAGAGAGATTGGGAGTGGGTCTTCGCAAGAAACCTCATAAACACTGCCAAAAGACGCAGCCCTCCCACCCCCTCTACCATTGGGAGCCGTAACCCAAACAGGACCACCAATGTCCCCCACCCCCCTATACAAAACCAACAACAGAACCGTGCTTTTATACCTGACCCAAGACCCCCCTCTAGACCACAGACTGTAGACCAAGAACTGAGAAAGATCATGACGATGATGAATAGCCTGATAGAAAGCCGGAGAGGAATGCACTAAATTATTAATATTGTTATTTATCATTATCATTATTGTTATCTTATCATTATTATTACTATTATTAGATAGCTATTTGTGCATGCCTCATGAAATTTATACTAAATCATCATTTAGCATTATAGAAAATAGTGTTTCCACACTCATCCCACAAAATAGGTCCATTTTATTTCGTTTTTTTTGAACTATATAAATGCGTTCTTTCCACATAAGCTGCTGGAATATCCAGGGTCTCCGCTCCTCAACTTTTGGGATGAAGAGTACAGACCCTGAATTCCTAAAAGCTATAAAAGACATTGATATAATTGTGTTAACAGAAACATGGTGCCAAAAGGACATGCCGACCCACTGTCCTCCAATGTACCATGAAATCATTGTGCCCTCAGTAAAGAACACTAAGACACACAAGGGCAGAACCTCCGGGGGAATCCTGGTGTGGTATAAAGGAGAACTGAACAAACACATCTCACCGATAAAACAGGGAAAATCACACGTATGGCTAAAATTAGATAAAAATATAGGAATAGCAAAAAACGATGTTTACTTATGTGCGATCTACATACCTCCAATAGAATCGCCATATTTTGAAGAGGAGATATTTGACACTCTCCACATGGAAATCAGCCATTTCCAGGCCCAAGGAAAGGTGCTACTATGTGGGGACCTAAATGCAAGGACCGGATGTGAACCTGACTTCATAGACCCACAGGGCAACAACCATGTGTTTGGCCAGACCCCTCTATATGTCACACCAGCCATCGCAAACCGGAACAACCTCGATTGTGAAATAAATAAAAGCGGTAGGGAGGTAGTGCAACTCTGCCGAGCCTTAGGCCTGTACATAGTTAACGGTAGGTTCAGAGGGGACTCCTTAGGGAGACTCACATATTCCTCAGCTCTTGGGTCTAGTGTGGTGGATTATACAATCACTGACCTGGACCCCTGCGATATCAACGCATTCACTGTCAGGCAGCAATCCCCCCTCTCAGACCATAACCAAATAAATGTGTACCTTAAACTTTCTGCCCAAACTACAGACACAAAAAAGGAACACAGTAAGCTACATAAAATAAACCAGACATACAGATGGGCCCCAGACAGTGGAGATAAATTCATCACAGCACTAAATTCACCTGATCTCACAAGTAAAATTTCAAAATTTAAAGAAAATCGATATGAGATCACCAGAGATGGTGTAAACATGGCCATAGAGGATATAAATATGATCTTCCATGAGGCAGCTGTAAAAGCCGACCTCATGAAACAGAAGAGGAAGCGTCACAAAAGACAAAATAAAAATAAGAAATGGTTTGACCACGAATGCAAAAATGCCAGAAAAGACCTGAGAAAAATATCAAACCAAAAGCATCAGCAACCAAACAATCCGGACCTACGTACTAGATACAATGAAACCCTCAAAAGATATAAACACACCATTAGGAACAAAACACAAAACTATACCCACAAAATACTCGAAGAAATTGAAAACTCCACCAATCCAAAACAATTCTGGGAAATGTGGAATAACCTGAGTACAACACAATTGCAAGCATTACCAATCCAAGATGGCGACATCTGGAGAACACATTTTGAAAACCTCTACAAAGACATCCCAATAAACGAAACAAACCCAAGTCAACATCAGGTCACAGAAAAACTCCACACATTAGAAGCAACAATTAAAGACAGCCAAAACCCTCTAGACTCCCCAATCACATGGAAAGAACTGGCCACAAAAACAAAATCTTTCCACCGAAAGAAAGCCTGTGGCCCAGACAACATCAAAAATGAAATGCTCAAGTTCAGCAATATGGAGATGCAGGGTGCGGTACTCAAATTATTCAACATCATATTACGTTCAGGCTGCTTTCCCGATATCTGGTGCCAAGGACTAATCTCCCCCATATATAAAAGTGGAAACAAATCAGACCCAAATAACTACCGCGGCATCTGTGTCAACAGTTGTCTAGGGAAGTTATTCTGCAGTATTCTAAATAGTAGATTACTTGATTTTCTTAACAAACATAATATCCTCAGAAAAAACCAAATAGGTTTTCTTCCAAAACACCGCACCGCCGACCATATCTATACCCTTCACACCCTCATTGGAAAACATATACACCAAACAAAAAATGGGAAAATATTCGCCTGTTTCATCGACTTCAAGAAAGCCTTTGACTCTATATGGCACGAAGGGCTCTATTATAAACTTCTTCAGTGTGGAATAGGGGGCAAAGTCTATGACCTTATTAAATCAATGTATCTGAAAAACAAATGCGGGGTCAAAATTGGAGACAAACGCACCGATTGCTTCACCCAGAGAAGAGGCGTCCGGCAGGGCTGCAATTTGAGCCCGACCCTGTTCAACATATACATAAATGAATTAGCAGACATGCTGGAGCAAAGCGAGTCACCAGGTCTCCGTCTCCTGGATGGAGAAGTGAAATCCCTGTTCTATGCGGACGACCTGGTTCTGCTGTCTCCCACAGAACAGGGATTACAGCAACAACTAGACCTACTCGACAAATACTGCCAAAATTGGGCTCTAACAGTAAATCTAAAGAAAACCAACATCATGATTTTTCAAAAAAGGCCCAGATGTCAGGAAAACAAATACCAGTTTACCCTCAGTGATACCACTATAGGACACACTATGAGCTACACCTACCTTGGTCTAACTATTACAGCATCAGGGAGCTTCAGCATAGCAGTGAATGCACTAAAAGAAAAAGCACGAAGAGCCCTATATGCAATAAAAAGAAAATTCTACAACATCCAAATCCCAATCAAAATCTGGCTCAAAATATTTGACAGCATAATCCTGCCCATTGCACTGTACGGTAGTGAAGTATGGGGCCCGCTAAATCACCAAAGCTACACTAAATGGGAAAAACACACAATAGAAGCCCTACATGCAGAATTCTGCCGAAGCATCCTTCGCACCCAAAGAAAAACGCCAACAAATGCATGCAGAGCCGAACTAGGCAGATACCCACTGATAATAAACATCCAAAAACGAGCACTAACATTCCTAAATCACCTCAAATCGAGCTCCCCAGACACCCTTCATTTCAAAGCCTTTCAGACCCAAGAGCTAAACCCAGAAAAGAGGTCCCTGAGTCAGCTGCTACTGAAACTAAGTACTCAGCCAGACCCTGACCAGCCCCAGACCAACACAGCCGTCCAAACACCAATCCGAGTGAACCAAATCATTAAAAAATGCAAAGAAACCTACCTGGAACATTGGAACAAAATAACCGAAAGCCAAAGCAGATTCGAATGTTATCGGGCCCTAAAAAGAGAATATAAACTGGCAGACTGCCTCACGACCATCAGAGACACAAAACAGAGACAGACCCTCACCAGGTACAGACTAAGCGACCACCAACTGGAAATTGAAAAAGGCAGATACAAGAAATCCTGGCAGCCTAGAGAGAATAGAATATGCGATCAATGTCTGGCCGGCGAGGTTGAAACAGAGATGCATTTCCTCATAAAATGCGAAAAATTCAACACATCAAGAAACATATTATTCAACAAGCTAAGCCAAACAACCCCAGATTTCAAGGAATTGGATGACCTGTCAAAATTGAGGTTAGTCCTAGGAGAAGGAGACAGACCATACATTGGGGCCAAATATGCAACAACATGTCACAACCTGAGGACTGTTTAAAATTAAGACTGTTTAAAATTAATATTGAACGTACCAAATGAAGTAGAAAGACTGTTTAAAATTAATATTGTTTAAAAGTAATATTGTATGTACCAAACAAATGTCAAATCGATTGACACCTACAGAATGTTGGAAAACTGTACCCTTTTGCTATGTAAGCTTTGGCAATATGGTTCTCTGTAAACTTTCATGCCAATAAAGCATTTGAATTGGAAAAAATTGGAATTGGAATTGGAATTGGATTGGGAGTGTGAGAGAGAGAGAGATTGGGAGTGTGAGAGAGAGAGAGATTGGAATGTGAGAGAGAGAGAGATTGGGAGTGTGAGAGAGAGAGAGTGATTGGGAGTGTGAGAGAGAGAGATTGGGAGTGTGAGAGAGA
Source organism: Somniosus microcephalus (assembly GCF_052327205.1). Taxonomy (NCBI): domain Eukaryota; kingdom Metazoa; phylum Chordata; class Chondrichthyes; order Squaliformes; family Somniosidae; genus Somniosus; species Somniosus microcephalus. The sequence continues at coordinate 198,649,188 of NC_140988.1, forward strand.
GAGAGAGATTGGGTGTGTGAGAGAGAGAGATTGGGAGTGTGAGAGAGAGAGATTGGGAGTGCGAGAGAGAGAGAGATTGGGAGTGTGAGAGAGAGAGATTGGGAGTGTGAGAGAGAGAGAGAGATTGGGAGTTTGAGAGAGAGAGTTTGGGAGTGTGAGAGAGAGAGAGGGATTGGGAGTGTGAGAGAGAGATTGGGAGTGTGAGAGAGAGAGAGAGAGATTGGGAGTGTGAGAGAGAGAGAGAGATTGGGTGTGTAAGAGAGAGAGAGAGATTGGGAGTGTGAGAGAGAGAGACTGGGAGTGTGAGAGAGAGAGAGATTGGGAGTGTGAGAGAGAGAGAGAGATTGGGAGTGTAAGAGAGAGAGAGAGATTGGGAGTGTGAGAGAGAGAGATTGGGAGTGTGAGAGAGAGAGAGAGATTGGGAGTGTGAGAGAGAGATTGGGAGTGTGAGAGAGAGAGAGAGAGATTGGGAGTGTGAGAGAGAGAGAGAGATTGGGAGTGTAAGAGAGAGAGAGAGATTGGGAGTGTGAGAGAGAGAGACTGGGAGTGTGAGAGAGAGAGAGATTGGGAGTGTGAGAGAGAGAGATTAGGAGTGTGAGAGAGAGAGACTGGGAGTGTGAGAGAGAGAGAGATTGGGAGTGTGAGAGAGAGAGTGAGATTGGGAGTGTGAGAGAGAGAGAGAGATTGGGAGTGTGAGAGAGAGAGAGAGATTGGGAGTTTGAGAGAGAGAGAGAGATTGGGAGTGTGAGAGAGAGAGAGATTGGGAGTGAGAGAGAGACAGAGTTTGGGAGTGTGAGAGAGAGAGAAATTGGGAGTGTGAGAGAGAGAGAGATTGGGAGTGTGAGAGAGAGGGAGAGATTGGGAGTCTGAGAGAGAGAGAGAGATTGGGAGTGTGAGAGACAGAGATTGGGAGTGTGAGAGAGAGAGATTGGGAGTGTGAGCGAGAGAGAGAGATTGGGAGGGAGAGAGAGAGAGAGAGAGAGATTGGTCGTGTGAGAGAGAGAGATTGGGAGTGTGAGAGAGAGAGATTGGGAGTCTGAGAGAAAGAGAGATTGGGAGTGTTAGAAAGAGAGATTGGGAGTTAGAGAGAGAGATTGGGAGTGTGAGAGAGAGATAGATTGGGAGTGTGAAAGAGAGAGATTGGGAGTGTGTGAGAGTGAGAGAGATTGGGAGTGTGAGAGAGAGAGAGATTGGGAGTGTGAGAGAGAGAGAGATTGGGAGTGTGAGAGAGAGAGAGATTGCAAGTGTGAGAGAGAGAGAGAGTTTGGAGTGTGAGAGAGAGAGAGACTGGGAGTGAGAGAGAGAGAGATTGGGAATGTGAGAGAGAGAGAGAGATTGGGAGTGTGAGAGAGAGAGATTGGGAATGTGAGAGAGAGAGAGAGATTGGGAGTGTGAGAGAGAGTGATTGGGAGTGTGAGAGAGAGAGAGATTGGGAGTGTGAGAGCGAGAGAGATTGGGAGTGTGAGAGAGAGAGATTGGGAGTGTGACAGAGAGAGAGAGATTTTGAGTGTGAGAGAGAGAGAGAGATTGGGAGTGTGAGAGAGAGAGACTGGGAGTGAGAGAGAGAGATTGGGAGTGTGAGAGCGAGAGATTGGGAGTGTGAGCGATTGGGATTGTGAGAGAGAGAGAGATTGGGAGTGTGAGAGAGAGAGATTGGGAGTGTGAGAGAGAGAGATTGGGAGTGTGAGAGAGAGAGAGATTGGGAGTGTGAGAGAGAGAGAGATTGGGAGTGTGAGACAGAGAGAGAGATTGAGAGTGTGAGAGAGAGAGAGATGATTGTGAGTGTGAGAGAGAGAGATTGGGAGTGTGAGAGAGAGAGAGATTGGAAGTGTGAGAGAGAGAGTGAGATTGGGAGTGTGAGAGAGAGAGAGAGATTGGGAGTGTGAGAGCGAGAGAGAGATTGGCAGTGTGAGAGAGAGAGTTTGGGAGGGTTAGAGAGAGAGATTGGGAGTGTGAGAGAGAGAGAGAGACTGGGAGTATGAGAGAGAGAGAGATTGGGAGTGTGAGAGAGAGAGAGATTGGGAGTGTGAGAGAGAGAGAGATTGGGAGTGTGAGAGAGAGAGATTGGGAGTGTGAGAGCGAGAGAGTTTGGGAGTGTGAGAGAGAGAGATTGGGAGTGTGAGAGAGAGAGAGAGATTGGGAGTGTGAGAGAGAGAGAGATTGGGAGTGTGAGACAGAGAGAGAGATTGGAGTGTGAGAGCGAGAGAGAGATTGGCAGTGTGAGAGAGAGAGATTGGGAGTGTGAGAGAGAGAGATTGGCAGTGTGAGAGAGAGAGAGATTGGGAGTGTGAGAGAGAGAGAGATTGGGAGTGTGAGAGCGAGAGAGTTTGGGAGTGTGAGAGAGAGAGATTGGGAGTGTGAGAGAGAGAGAGAGATTGGGAGTGTGAGAGAGAGAGATTGGGAGTGTGAGAGAGAGAGAGATTGGGAGTGTGAGAGAGATTGGAAGTGTGAGAGAGAGAGAGACTGGGAGTGTGAGAGGGAGATTGGGAGTGTGAGAGAGAGAGAGAGACTGGCAGTGTGAGAGAGAGAGACTGGGATGTGTGAGAGAGAGAGATTGGGAGTGTGAGAGAGAGAGAGATTGGGAGTGTGTGAGAGAGAGAGACTGGGAGTGAGAGAGAGAGATTGGAAGTGTGAGAGTGAGAGAGATTGGGAGTGTGAGAGAGAGAGAGATTGGGAGTGTGAGAGAGAGAGACATTGGGAGTGTGAGAGAGAGATTGGGAGTGTGAGAGAGAGAGAGAGATTGGGAGTGTGAGAGAGAGAGAGATTGGGAGTGTGAGAGAGAGAGTGATTGGGAGTGTGAGAGAGAGATTGGGAGTGTGAGAGAGAGAGAGAGAGATTTTGAGTATGAGAGAGAGAGATTGGGAGTGTGAGAGAGAGTGAGATTGGGAGTGTGAGAGAGAGAGAGATTGGGAGTGTGAGAGAGAGAGAGAGGTTGGGAGTTTGAGAGAGAGAGAGCTTGGGAGTGTGAGAGAGAGAGAGAGAGATTGGGAGTGTGAGAGAGAGAGAGATTGGGAGTGTGAGAGAGGGAGATTGGGAGTGTGAGGGCAAGAGAGATTGGGAGTGTGAGAGAGAGATAGATTGGGAGTGTGAGAGAGAGAGAGATTGGGAGTGTGAGAGAGCGAGACTGGGGGTGAGAGAGAGAGATTGGGAGTGTGAGAGTGAGAGATTGGGAGTGTGAGCGATTGGGCTTGTGAGAGAGAGAGAGATTGGGAGTGTGAGAGAGAGAGATTGGGAGTGTGAGAGAGAGAGATTGGGAGTGTGAGAGAGAGAGAGATTGGGAGTGTGAGAGAGAGAGAGATTGGGAGTGTGAGAGAGAGAGAGAGATTGAGAGTGTGAGAGAGAGAGAGAGTGATTATGAGTGTGAGAGAGAGAGATTGGGAGTGTGAGAGAGAGAGAGATTGGAAGTGTGAGAGAGAGAGTGAGATTGGGAGTGTGAGAGAGAGAGAGAGATTGGGAGTGTGAGAGCGAGAGTGAGATTGGGAGTGTGAGAGAGAGAGATTGGGAGGGTGAGAGAGAGAGATTGGGAGTGTGAGAGAGAGAGAGAGACTGGGAGTATGAGAGAGAGAGAGATTGGGAGTGTGAGAGAGAGAGAGATTGGGAGTGTGAGATAGAGAGAGATTGGGAGTGTGAGAGCGAGAGAGATTGGGAGTGTGAGATAGAGAGATTGGGAGTGTGACAGAGAGAGAGAGATTTTGAGTGTGAGAGAGAGAGAGAGAGATTGGGAGTGTGAGAGAGAGTGAGATTGGGAGTGTGAGAGAGAGAGATTGGGAGTGTGAGAGAGAGAGAGATTGGGAGTGTGAGAGCGAGAGAGATTGGGAGTGTGAGATAGAGAGATTGGGAGTGTGACAGAGAGAGAGAGATTTTGAGTGTGAGAGCGAGAGAGATTGGGAGTGTGAGAGAGAGAGATTGGGAGTGTGACAGAGAGAGAGAGATTTTGAGTGTGAGAGAGAGAGAGAGATTGGGAGTGTGAGAGAGAGAGACTGGGAGTGAGAGAGAGAGATTGGGAGTGTGAGAGCGAGAGATTGGGAGTGTGAGCGATTGGGATTGTGAGAGAGAGAGAGATTGGGAGTGTGAGAGAGAGAGATTGGGAGTGTGAGAGAGAGAGATTGGGAGTGTGAGAGAGAGAGAGATTGGGAGTGTGAGAGAGAGAGAGATTGGGAGTGTGAGACAGAGAGAGAGATTGAGAGTGTGAGAGAGAGAGAGTGATTGTGAGTGTGAGAGAGAGAGATTGGGAGTGTGAGAGAGAGAGAGATTGGAAGTGTGAGAGAGAGAGTGAGATTGGGAGTGTGAGAGAGAGAGAGAGATTGGGAGTGTGAGAGCGAGAGAGAGATTGGCAGTGTGAGAGAGAGAGATTGGGAGGGTGAGAGAGAGAGATTGGGAGTGTGAGAGAGAGAGAGAGACTGGGAGTATGAGAGAGAGAGAGATTGGGAGTGTGAGAGAGAGAGAGATTGGGAGTGTGAGAGAGAGAGAGATTGGGAGTGTGAGAGCGAGAGAGATTGGGAGTGTGAGAGAGAGAGATTGGGAGTGTGACAGAGAGAGAGAGGTTTTGAGTGTGAGAGAGAGAGAGAGATTGGGAGTGTGAGAGAGAGTGAGATTGGGAGTGTGAGAGAGAGAGATTGGGAGTGTGAGAGAGAGAGAGATTGGGAGTGTGAGAGAGAGAGAGATTGGGAGTGTGAGAGCGAGAGAGATTGGGAGTGTGAGAGAGAGGGATTGGGAGTGTGAGAGAGAGAGTTTGGGAGTGTGAGAGAGAGAGAGAGATTGGGAGTGTGAGAGAGAGAGATTGGGCGTGTGAGAGAGTGAGAGATTGGGAATGTGAGAGAGAGAGATTGGGAGTGTGAGAGAGAGAGAGATTGTGAGTGTGAGAGAGAGAGAGTTTGGGAGTGTGAGAGAGAGAGATTCGGAGTGTGAGAGAGAGAGAGATTGGGAGTGTGAGAGAGAGAGAGACTGGGAGTGAGAGAGAGAGATTGGGATTGTGAGAGAGAGATAGAGAGAGATTGGGAATGTGAGAGAGAGAGAGAGATTGGGAGTGTGAGAGAGAGAGATTGGGAGTGTGAGAGAGAGAGAGATTGGGAGTGTGAGAGAGAGAGAGACTGGGAGTGTGAGAGGGAGATTGGGAGTGTGAGAGAGAGACTGGGAGTGTGAGAGAGAGAGATTGGGAGTGTGAGAGAGAGAGAGAGAGAGATTGGGAGTGTGAGAGAGAGAGATTTGGGTTGAGAGAGAGAGAGAGAGACTGGCAGTGAGAGAAAGAGATTGGGTGTGTGAGAGAGAGATTGGGAGTGTGAGAGAGAGAGAGACTGCGAGTGAGAGAGAGGGATTGGGAGTGTGAGAGAGAGAGAGATTGGGAGAGTGAGAGAGAGAGACTGGCAGTGAGAGAGAGAGATTGGGAGTATGAGAGAGAGAGAGATTGGGAATGTGAGAGAGAGAGAAATTGGGAGTGTGAGAGAGAGAGAGACTGGGAGTGTGAGAGAGAGAGAGAGATTGGGAGTGTGAGAGAGAGAGATTGGGAGTGTGAGAGAGAGAGAGATTGGGAGTGTGAGAGAGAGAGAGACTGTGAGTGTGAGTGGTTGATTGGGAGTGTGAGAGAGAGAGACTGGGTGTGTGAGAGAGAGAGAGACTGGGAGTGTGAGAGAGAGAGACTGGGAGTGTGAGAGAGAGAGAGATTGTGAGAGTGAGTCAGAGAGATTGGGAGTGTGAGAGAGAGAGATTGGCAGTGTGAGAGAGAGAGAGATTGGGAGTGTGAGAGAGAGAGAGATTGGGAGTGTGAGAGCGAGAGAGTTTGGGAGTGTGAGAGAGAGAGATTGGGAGTGTGAGAGAGAGAGAGAGAATGGGAGTGTGAGAGAGAGAGAGGCAGCCTAGAGAGAATAGAATATGCGATCAATGTCTGGCTGGCGAGGTTGAAACAGAAATGCATTTCCTCCTAAAATGCGAAAAATTCAACACATCAAGAATCATATTATTCAACAAGCTAAGCCAAACAACCCCAGATTTCAAGGAATTGGATGATCTGTCAAAATTGAGATTAGTCCTAGGAGAAGGAGACAGACCATACCTTGGGGCCAAATATGTAACAACATGTCACAACCTGAGGACTGTTTAAAATTAAGACTGTTTAAAATTAATATTGAACGTACCAAATGAAGTACAAAGACTGTTTAAAATTAATATTGTTTAAAAGTAATATTGTATGTACCCAACAAATGTCAAATCGATTGACACCTACAGAATGTTGGAAAACTGTACCTTTTTGCTATGTAAGCTTTGGCAATATGGTTCTCTGTAAACTTTCATGCCAATAAAGCATTTTAATTGGAATAATTGGATTGGGAGTGTGAGAGAGAGAGAGAGATTGGGAGTGTGAGAGAGAGAGAGAGACTGGGACTGAGAGAGAGAAAGATTGGGATTGTGAGAGAGAGAGAGAGAGAGATTGGGAGTGTGAGAGAGAGAGAGAGAACTATTACAGCATCAGGGAGCTTCAGCATAGCAGTGAATGCACTAAAAGAAAAAGCCCGAAGAGCCCTATATGCAATAAAAAGAAAATTCTACAACATCCAAATCCCAATCAAAATCTGGCTCAAAATATTTGACAGCATAATCCTGCCCATTGCACTGTACGGTAGTGAAGTATGGGGCCCGCTAAATCACCAAAGCTACACTAAATGGGAAAAACACACAATAGAAGCCCTACATGCAGAATTCTGCCGAAGCATCCTTCGCACCCAAAGAAAAACGCCAACAAATGCATGCAGAGCCGAACTAGGCAGATACCCACTGATAATAAACATGCAAACACGAGCACTAAACTTCCTAAATCACCTCAAATCTAGCTCCCCAGACACCCTTCATTTCAAAGCCTTTCAGACCCAAGAGCTAAACCCAGAAAAGAGTCCCCTGAGTCAGCTGCTACTGAAACTAAGTACTCAGCCGGACCCTGACCAGCCCCAGACCAACACAGCCGTCCAAACACCAATCCGAGTGAACCAAATCATTAAAAAATGCAAAGAAACCTACCTGGAACATTGGAACAAAATAACCGAAAGCCAAAGCAGATTAGAATGTTACCGGGCCCTAAAAAGAGAATATAAACTGGCAGACTACCTCATGACCATCAGAGACACAAAACAGAGACAGACCCTCACCAGGTACAGACTAAGCGACCACCAACTGGAAATTGAAAAAGGCAGATACAAGAAATCCTGGCAGCCTAGAGAGAATAGAATATGCGATCAATGTCTGGCTGGCGAGGTTGAAACAGAAATGCATTTCCTCCTAAAATGCGAAAAATTCAACACATCAAGAAACATATTATTCAACAAGCTAAGCCAAACAACCCCAGATTTCAAGGAATTGGATGATCTGTCAAAATTGAGATTAGTCCTAGGAGAAGGAGACAGACCATACCTTGGGGCTAAATATGTAACAACATGTCACAACCTGAGGACTGTTTAAAAGTAAGACTGTTTAAAATTAATATTGAACGTACCAAATGAAGTAGAAAGACTGTTTAAAATTAATATTGTTTAAAAGTAATATTGTATGTACCCAACAAATGTCAAATCGATTGACACCTACAGAATGTTGGAAAACTGTAGCTTTTTGCTATGTAAGCTTTGGCAATATGGTTCTCTGTAAACTTTCATGCCAATAAAGCATTTGAACTGAACTGAACTGAACTGATTGGGAGTGTGAGAGAGATTGGAAGTGTGAGAGAGAGAGAGGCTGGGAGTGTGAGAGGGAGATTGGGAGTGTGAGAGAGAGAGAGAGACTGGGAGTGTGAGAGAGAGAGACTGGGATGTGTGAGAGAGAGAGATTGGGAGTGTGAGAGAGAGAGAGTTTGTGAGTGTGTGAGAGAGAGAGACTGGGAGTGAGAGAGAGAGATTGGGAGTGTGAGAGAGAGAGAGATTGGGAGTGTGAGAGAGAGAGAGATTGGGAGTGTGAGAGAGAGAGAGATTGGGAGTGTGAGAGAGAGATTGGAAGTGTGAGAGAGAGAGAGATTGGGATTGTGAGAGAGAGAGAGATTGGGAGTGTGAGAGACAGAGTGATTGGGAGTGTGAGAGAGAGATTGGGAGTGTGAGAGAGAGAGAGAGAGATTGTGAGTGTGAGAGAGAGAGATGGGGAGTGTGAGAGAGAGAGAGATTGGGAGTGTGAGAGAGAGAGAGAGATTGGGAGTGTGAGAGAGAGAGAGAGATTGGGAGCTTGAGAGAGAGAGAGATTGGGAGTGTGAGAGAGAGAGAGAGAGATTGGGAGTGTGAGAGAGAGAGAGATTGGGAGCGGGAGGGAGGGAGATTGGGAGTGTGAGGGTGAGAGAGGTTGGGAGTGTGAGAGAGAGAGAAAGATTGGGAGTGTGAGAGAGAGAGTTTGGGAGTGTGAGAGAGATAGACTGGGAGTGAGAGAGAGATTGGGAGTGTGAGAGCGAGAGATTGGGAGTGTGAGAGATTGGGATTGTGAGAGACAGAGAGATTGGGAGTCTGACAGAGAGAGATTGGGAGTGTGAGAGAGAGAGATTGGGAGTGTGAGAGAGAGAGAGATTGGGAGTGTGAGAGAGAGAGAGAGATAGAGAGTGTGAGAGAGAGAGAGAGATTGGGAGTGTGAGAGAGAGAGATTGGCAGTGTGAGAGAGAGAGAGATTGGGAGTGTGAGAGAGAGAGTGAGATTGGGAGCGTGAGAGAGAGAGAGATTGGGAGTGTGAGAGCGAGAGAGAAATTGGGAGTGTGAGAGAGAGAGATTGGGAGTGTGAGAGAGAGAGGGATTGGGAGTGTGGGAGAGAGTGAGAGATTGGGAGTGTGAGAGAGAGAGAGATTGGGAGTGTGAGAGAGAGAGAAATTGGGAGTGTGAGAGAGAGAGAGACTGGGAGTGTGAGAGAGAGAGAGACTGGGAGTGTGAGAGAGAGAGACTGGGAGTGTGAGAGAGAGAGACTGGGAGTGTGAGAGAGAGAGAGAGTGATTGGGAGTGTGAGAGAGAGAGAGATTGGGAGTGTGAGAGAGAGAGAGATTGGGAGTGTGAGAGCGAGAGAGACTGGGAGTGTGAGAGAGAGAGATTGGGAGTGTGAGAGAGAGAGAGATTGGGAGTGTGAGAGAGAGAGAAATTGGGAGTGTGAGAGAGAGAGAGACTGGGAGTGTGAGAGAGAGAGAGACTGGGAGTGTGAGAGAGAGAGACTGGGAGTGTGAGAGAGAGAGACTGGCAGTGAGAGAGAGAGAGATTGGGAGTATGAGAGAGAGAGAGATTGGGAGTGTGAGAGAGACAGAAATTGGAAGTGTGAGAGAAAGAGAGACTGGGAGTGTGAGAGAGAGAGAGACTGGGAGTGTGAGAGAGAGAGACTGGGAGTGTGAGAGAGAGAGAGAGATTGGGAGTGTGAGAGAGAGAGATTGGGAGTGTGAGAGAGAGAGAGATTGGGAGTGTGAGACAGAGAGAGATTGGGAGTGTGAGAGCGAGAGAGATTGGGAGTGTGAGAGAGAGAGAGATTGGGAATGTGAGAGAGAGAGAGAGATTGGGAGATGAGAGAGAGAGAGTGGGAGTGTGAGAGAGAGAGAGACTGGGACTGAGAGAGTGAAAGATTGGGATTGTGAGAGAGAGAGAGAGAGAGAGATTGGGACTGTGAGAGAGAGAGAGAGATTGGGAGTGTGAGAGAGATTGGGAGTGTGAGAGTGAGAGAGACTGGGAGTGTGAGAGGGAGATTGGGAGTGTGAGAGAGAGAGAGACTCGGAGTGTGAGAGAGAGAGATTGGGAGTGTGAGAGAGAGAGAGATTGGGAGTGTGTGAGAGAGAGAGACTGGGAGTGAGAGAGAGAGATTTGGAGTCAGAGAGAGAGAGATTGGGAGTGTGAGAGAGAGTGAGATTGGGAGTGTGAGAGAGAGAGAGATTGGGAGTGTGAGAGAGAGATTGGGAGTGTGAGAGAGAGAGATTGGGAGTGTGAGAGAGAGAGAGATTGGGAGTGTGAGAGAGAGAGTGATTGGGAATGTGAGAGAGAGATTGGGAGTGTGAGAGAGAGAGAGAGAGATTTTGAGTGTGAGAGAGAGAGAGATTGGGGGTGTGAGAGAGAGAGAGATTGCGAGTGTGAGAGAGAGAGAGAGATTGGGAGTGTGAGAGAGAGAGAGAGATTGGGAGTATGAGAGAGAGAGAGATTGGGAGTGTGAGAGAGAGAGAGATTGGGAGTGGGAGAGAGGGAGATTGGGAGCGTGAGGGCGAGAGAGATTGGGAGTGTGAGGGAGAGAGAGAGATTGGGAGTGTGAGAGAGAGAGAGATTGGGAGTGTGAGAGAGAGAGACTGGGAGTCAGAGAGAGAGATTGGGAGTGTGAGAGCGAGAGATTGGGAGTGTGAAAGATTGGGATTGTGAGAGAGAGAGAGATTGGGAGTCTGGGAGAGAGAGATTGGGAGTGTGAGAGAGAGAGATTGGGAGTGTGAGAGAGAGAGAGATTGGGAGTGTGAGAGAGAGAGTGAGATTGAGAGTGTGAGAGAGAGAGAGAGATTGGGAGTGTGAGAGAGAGAGATTGGGAGTGTGAGAGAGAGAGTGAGATTGGGAGTGTGAGAGAGAGAGAGAGATTGGGAGTGTGAGAGCGAGAGAGAAATTGGGAGTGTGAGAGAGAGAGATGGGGAGTGTGAGGGAGAGAGAGAGATTGGGAGTGTGAGAGAGAGAGAGATTGGGAGTGTGAGAGAGAGAGACTGGGAGTCAGAGAGAGAGATTGGGAGTGTGAGAGCGAGAGATTGGGAGTGTGAAAGATTGGGATTGTGAGAGAGAGAGAGATTGGGAGTCTGAGAGAGAGAGATTGGGAGTGTGAGAGAGAGAGATTGGGAGTGTGAGAGAGAGAGAGATTGGGAGTGTGAGAGAGAGAGTGAGATTGAGAGTGTGAGAGAGAGAGAGAGATTGGGAGTGTGAGAGAGAGAGATTGGGAGTGTGAGAGAGAGAGTGAGATTGGGAGTGTGAGAGAGAGAGAGAGATTGGGAGTGTGAGAGCGAGAGAGAAATTGGGAGTGTGAGAGAGAGAGATGGGGAGTGTGAGAGAGAGAGAGATTGGAAGTGTGAGAGAGAGTGACAGATTGGGAGTGTGAGAGAGAGAGATTGGGAGTGTGAGAGAGAGAGAGAGATTGGGAGTGTGAGAGAGAGAGAGAGACTGGGACTGAGAGAGAGAAAGATTGGGATTGTGAAAGAGAGAGAGAGAGAAATTGGGAGTATGAGAGAGAGAGAGAGATTAAGAGTGTGAGAGAGATTGGGAGTGTGAGAGAGAGAGAGACTGGGAGTGTGAAAGGGAGATTGGGAGTGTGAGAGAGAGAGAGAGAGACTGGGAGTGGGAGAGAGAGAGACTGGGATGTGTGAGAGAGAGAGATTGGGAGTGTGAGAGAGAGAGAGATTGGGAGTGTGAGCGAGAGAGAGATTGGGAGTGTGAGAGAGAGAGAGATTGGGAGTGTGAGAGAGAGAGAGATTGGGAGTGTGAGAGAGAGAGAGATTGGGAGTGTGAGAGAGAGAGAGGTTGGGAGTGTGATAGAGAGAGAGATTGGGAGTGTGAGTGAGAGAGAGATTGGGGCTGTGAGAGAGAGAGATTGGGAGTTTGAGAGAGAGAGAGAGATTGGGAGTGTGTGAGAGAGAGAGATTGGGAGTGTGAGAGAGAGAGAGACTGGATGTGTTAGAGAGAGAGTGATTGGGAGTGTGAGAGAGATTGGGAGTGTGAGAGTGAGAGAGACTGGGAGTGTGAGAGGGAGATTGGGAGTGTGAGAGAGAGAGAGACTGGGAGTGTGAGAGAGAGAGACTGGGATGTGTGAGAGAGAGAGATTGGGAGTGTGAGAGAGAGAGAGATTGGGAGTGTGTGAGAGAGAGAGACTGGGAGTGAGAGAGAGAGATTTGGAGTCTGAGAGAGAGAGAGATTGGGAGTGTGAGAGAGAGAGAGATTGGGAGTGTGAGAGAGAGAGAGATTGGGAGTGTGAGAGAGAGATTGGGAGTGTGAGAGAGAGAGATTGAAGTCCCTGTTCTATGCGGACGACCTGGTTCTGCTGTCTCCCACAGAACAGGGATTACAGCAACAACTAGACCTACTCGACAAATACTGCCAAAATTGGGCTCTAACAGTAAATCTAAAGAAAACCAACATCATGATTTTTCAGAAAAGACCCAGATGTCAGGAAAACAAATACCAGTTTACCCTCAGTGATACCACTATAGGACACACTATGAGCTACACCTACCTTGGTCTCACTATTACAGCATCAGGGAGCTTCAGCATAGCAGTGAATGCACTAAAAGAAAAAGCCCGAAGAGCCCTATATGCAATAAAAAGAAAATTCTACAACAACCAAATCCCAATCAAAATCTGGCTCAAAATTTTTGACAGCATAATCCTGCCCATTGCACTGTACGGTAGTGAAGTATGGGGCCCGCTAAATCACCAAAGCTACACTAAATGGGAAAAACACACAATAGAAGCCCTACATGCAGAATTCTGCCGAAGCATCCTTCGCACCCAAAGAAAAACGCCAACAAATGCATGCAGAGCCGAACTAGGCAGATACCCACTGATAATAAACATCCAAAAACGAGCACTAAACTTCCTAAATCACCTCAAATCTAGCTCCCCAGACACCCTTCATTTCAAAGCCTTTCAGACCCAAGAGCTAAACCCAGAAAAGAGTCCCCTGAGTCAGCTGCTACTGAAACTAAGTACTCAGCCGGACCCTGACCAGCCCCAGACCAACACAGCCGTCCAAACACCAATCCGAGTGAACCAAATCATTAAAAAATGCAAAGAAACCTACCTGGAACATTGGAACAAAATAACCGAAAGCCAAAGCAGATTAGAATGTTACCGGGCCCTAAAAAGAGAATATAAACTGGCAGACTACCTCACGACCATCAGAGACACAAAACAGAGACAGACCCTCGCCAGGTACAGACTAAGCGACCACCAACTGGAAATTGAAAAAGGCAGATACAAGAAATCCTGGCAGCCTAGAGAGAATAGAATATGCGATCAATGTCTGGCTGGCGAGGTTGAAACAGAAATGCATTTCCTCCTAAAATGCGAAAAATTCAACACATCAAGAAACATATTATTCAACAAGCTAAGCCAAACAACCCCAGATTTCAAGGAATTGGATGATCTGTCAAAATTGAGATTAGTCCTAGGAGAAGGAGACAGACCATACCTTGGGGCTAAATATGTAACAACATGTCACAACCTGAGGACTGTTTAAAAGTAAGACTGTTTAAAATTAATATTGAACGTACCAAATGAAGTAGAAAGACTGTTTAAAATTAATATTGTTTAAAAGTAATATTGTATATACCCAACAAATGTCAAATCGATTGACACCGACAGAATGTTGGAAAACTGTACCTTTTTGCTATGTAAGCTTTGGCAATATGGTTCTCTGTAAACTTTCATGCCAATAAAGCATTTGAACTGAACTGAACTGAACTGAACTGATTGGGAGTGTGAGAGAGAGAGATATTGGCAGTGTGAGAGAGAGAGTGATTGGGAATGTGAGAGAGAGATTGGGAGTGTGAGAGAGAGAGAGAGAGATTGACGGTGTGAGAGAGAGAGAGATTGCGAGTGTGAGAGAGAGAACAGAAATGCATTTCCTCCTAAAATGCGAAAAATTCAACACATCAAGAAACATATTATTCAACAAGCTAAGCCAAACAACCCCAGATTTCAAGGAATTGGATGATCTGTCAAAATTGAGATTAGTCCTAGGAGAAGGAGACAGACCATACCTTGGGGCCAAATATGTAACAACATGTCACAACCTGAGGACTGTTTAAAATTAAGACTGTTTAAAATTAATATTGAAGGTACCAAATGAAGTACAAAGACTGTTTAAAATTAATATTGTTTAAAAGTAATATTGTATGTACCCAACAAATGTCAAATCATTTGACACCTACAGAATGTTGGAAAACTGTACCTTTTTGCTATGTAAGCTTTGGCAATATGGTTCTCTGTAAACTTTCATGCCAATAAAGCATTTGAATTGAATTGAATTGAATTGAATTGAATTGAATTGAATTGATTGGGAGTGTGAGAGAGAGAGTGAGATTGGGAGTGTGAGAGAGAGAGCGTGATTGGGAGTGTGAGAGCGAGAGAGAGATTGTGAGTGTGAGAGAGAGAGATTGGGAGTGTGAGAGAGAGAGAGTTTGGGAGTGTGAGAGAGAGAGAGAGATTGGGAGTATGAGAGAGAGAGAGATTGGGAGTGTGAGAGCGAGAGAGATTGGGAGTGTGAGAGAGAGAGCGATTGGGAGTGTGAGAGTGAGAGAGATTGCGAGTGTGAGAGAGAGAGATTGGGAGTGTGAGAGAGAGAGAGATTTTGAGTGTGAGAGAGAGAGAGAGATTGGGAGTGTGAGAGAGAGAGAGAGAGATTGGGAGTGTGAGAGAGAGAGAGATTGGGAGTGTGAGAGAGAGAGAGATTGGGAGTGTGAGAGAGAGAGATTGGGAGTGTGAGAGAGAGAGAGAGATTGGGAGTGTGAGAGAGAGAGAGAGACTGGGACTGAGAGAGAGAAAGATTGGGATTGTGAGAGAGAGAGAGAGAGAGAGATTGGGAGTGTGAGAGAGAGAGAGAGATTGGGAGTGTGAGAGAGATTGGGAGTGTGAGAGAGAGAGAGGCTGGTAGTGTGAGAGGGAGATTGGGAGTGTGAGAGAGAGAGAGAGACTGGCAGTGTGAGAGGGAGAGACTGGGATGTGTGAGAGAGAGAGAGATTGGGAGTGTGAGAGAGAGAGAGATTGGGAGTGTGAGAGAGAGAGAGATTGGGAGTGTGAGAGAGAGAGAGATTGGGAGTGTGAGAGAGAGTAAGATTGGGAGTGCGAGAGAGAGATTGGGAGTGTGAGAGAGAGAGAGATTGGAAGTGTGAGAGAGAGAGAGATTAGTCCTAGGAGAAGGAGACAGACCATACCTTGGGGCCAAATATGTAACAACATGTCACAACCTGAGGACTGTTTAAAATTAAGACTGTTTAAAATTAATATTGAACGTACCAAATGAAGTACAAAGACTGTTTAAAATTAATATTGTTTAAAAGTAATATTGTATGTACCCAACAAATGTCAAATCGATTGACACCTACAGAATGTTGGAAAACTGTACCTTTTTGCTATGTAAGCTTTGGCAATATGGTTCTCTGTAAACTTTCATGCCAATAAAGCATTTTAATTGGAATAATTGGATTGGGAGTGTGAGAGAGAGAGAGAGATTGGGAGTGTGAGAGAGAGAGAGAGACTGGGACTGAGAGAGAGAAAGATTGGGATTGTGAGAGAGAGAGAGAGAGAGATTGGGAGTGTGAGAGAGAGAGAGAGAACTATTACAGCATCAGGGAGCTTCAGCATAGCAGTGAATGCACTAAAAGAAAAAGCCCGAAGAGCCCTATATGCAATAAAAAGAAAATTCTACAACATCCAAATCCCAATCAAAATCTGGCTCAAAATATTTGACAGCATAATCCTGCCCATTGCACTGTACGGTAGTGAAGTATGGGGCCCGCTAAATCACCAAAGCTACACTAAATGGGAAAAACACACAATAGAAGCCCTACATGCAGAATTCTGCCGAAGCATCCTTCGCACCCAAAGAAAAACGCCAACAAATGCATGCAGAGCCGAACTAGGCAGATACCCACTGATAATAAACATGCAAACACGAGCACTAAACTTCCTAAATCACCTCAAATCTAGCTCCCCAGACACCCTTCATTTCAAAGCCTTTCAGACCCAAGAGCTAAACCCAGAAAAGAGTCCCCTGAGTCAGCTGCTACTGAAACTAAGTACTCAGCCGGACCCTGACCAGCCCCAGACCAACACAGCCGTCCAAACACCAATCCGAGTGAACCAAATCATTAAAAAATGCAAAGAAACCTACCTGGAACATTGGAACAAAATAACCGAAAGCCAAAGCAGATTAGAATGTTACCGGGCCCTAAAAAGAGAATATAAACTGGCAGACTACCTCATGACCATCAGAGACACAAAACAGAGACAGACCCTCACCAGGTACAGACTAAGCGACCACCAACTGGAAATTGAAAAAGGCAGATACAAGAAATCCTGGCAGCCTAGAGAGAATAGAATATGCGATCAATGTCTGGCTGGCGAGGTTGAAACAGAAATGCATTTCCTCCTAAAATGCGAAAAATTCAACACATCAAGAAACATATTATTCAACAAGCTAAGCCAAACAACCCCAGATTTCAAGGAATTGGATGATCTGTCAAAATTGAGATTAGTCCTAGGAGAAGGAGACAGACCATACCTTGGGGCTAAATATGTAACAACATGTCACAACCTGAGGACTGTTTAAAAGTAAGACTGTTTAAAATTAATATTGAACGTACCAAATGAAGTAGAAAGACTGTTTAAAATTAATATTGTTTAAAAGTAATATTGTATGTACCCAACAAATGTCAAATCGATTGACACCTACAGAATGTTGGAAAACTGTACCTTTTTGCTATGTAAGCTTTGGCAATATGGTTCTCTGTAAACTTTCATGCCAATAAAGCATTTGAACTGAACTGAACTGAACTGATTGGGAGTGTGAGAGAGATTGGAAGTGTGAGAGAGAGAGAGGCTGGGAGTGTGAGAGGGAGATTGGGAGTGTGAGAGAGAGAGAGAGACTGGGAGTGTGAGAGAGAGAGACTGGGATGTGTGAGAGAGAGAGATTGGGAGTGTGAGAGAGAGAGAGTTTGTGAGTGTGTGAGAGAGAGAGACTGGGAGTGAGAGAGAGAGATTGGGAGTGTGAGAGAGAGAGAGATTGGGAGTGTGAGAGAGAGAGAGATTGGGAGTGTGAGAGAGAGAGAGATTGGGAGTGTGAGAGAGAGATTGGAAGTGTGAGAGAGAGAGAGATTGGGATTGTGAGAGAGAGAGAGATTGGGAGTGTGAGAGACAGAGTGATTGGGAGTGTGAGAGAGAGATTGGGAGTGTGAGAGAGAGAGAGAGAGATTGTGAGTGTGAGAGAGAGAGATGGGGAGTGTGAGAGAGAGAGAGATTGGGAGTGTGAGAGAGAGAGAGAGATTGGGAGTGTGAGAGAGAGAGAGAGATTGGGAGCTTGAGAGAGAGAGAGATTGGGAGTGTGAGAGAGAGAGAGAGAGATTGGGAGTGTGAGAGAGAGAGAGATTGGGAGCGGGAGGGAGGGAGATTGGGAGTGTGAGGGTGAGAGAGGTTGGGAGTGTGAGAGAGAGAGAAAGATTGGGAGTGTGAGAGAGAGAGTTTGGGAGTGTGAGAGAGATAGACTGGGAGTGAGAGAGAGATTGGGAGTGTGAGAGCGAGAGATTGGGAGTGTGAGAGATTGGGATTGTGAGAGACAGAGAGATTGGGAGTCTGACAGAGAGAGATTGGGAGTGTGAGAGAGAGAGATTGGGAGTGTGAGAGAGAGAGAGATTGGGAGTGTGAGAGCGAGAGAGAAATTGGGAGTGTGAGAGAGAGAGATTGGGAGTGTGAGAGAGAGAGGGATTGGGAGTGTGGGAGAGAGAGAGACTGGGAGTGTGAGAGAGAGAGACTGGGATGTGTGAGAGAGAGAGATTGGGAGTGTGAGAGAGAGAGAGATTGGGAGTGTGTGAGAGAGAGAGACTGGGAGTGAGAGAGAGAGATTTGGAGTCTGAGAGAGAGAGAGATTGGGAGTGTGAGAGAGAGAGAGATTGGGAGTGTGAGAGAGAGAGAGATTGGGAGTGTGAGAGAGAGATTGGGAGTGTGAGAGAGAGAGATTGAAGTCCCTGTTCTATGCGGACGACCTGGTTCTGCTGTCTCCCACAGAACAGGGATTACAGCAACAACTAGACCTACTCGACAAATACTGCCAAAATTGGGCTCTAACAGTAAATCTAAAGAAAACCAACATCATGATTTTTCAGAAAAGACCCAGATGTCAGGAAAACAAATACCAGTTTACCCTCAGTGATACCACTATAGGACACACTATGAGCTACACCTACCTTGGTCTCACTATTACAGCATCAGGGAGCTTCAGCATAGCAGTGAATGCACTAAAAGAAAAAGCCCGAAGAGCCCTATATGCAATAAAAAGAAAATTCTACAACAACCAAATCCCAATCAAAATCTGGCTCAAAATTTTTGACAGCATAATCCTGCCCATTGCACTGTACGGTAGTGAAGTATGGGGCCCGCTAAATCACCAAAGCTACACTAAATGGGAAAAACACACAATAGAAGCCCTACATGCAGAATTCTGCCGAAGCATCCTTCGCACCCAAAGAAAAACGCCAACAAATGCATGCAGAGCCGAACTAGGCAGATACCCACTGATAATAAACATCCAAAAACGAGCACTAAACTTCCTAAATCACCTCAAATCTAGCTCCCCAGACACCCTTCATTTCAAAGCCTTTCAGACCCAAGAGCTAAACCCAGAAAAGAGTCCCCTGAGTCAGCTGCTACTGAAACTAAGTACTCAGCCGGACCCTGACCAGCCCCAGACCAACACAGCCGTCCAAACACCAATCCGAGTGAACCAAATCATTAAAAAATGCAAAGAAACCTACCTGGAACATTGGAACAAAATAACCGAAAGCCAAAGCAGATTAGAATGTTACCGGGCCCTAAAAAGAGAATATAAACTGGCAGACTACCTCACGACCATCAGAGACACAAAACAGAGACAGACCCTCGCCAGGTACAGACTAAGCGACCACCAACTGGAAATTGAAAAAGGCAGATACAAGAAATCCTGGCAGCCTAGAGAGAATAGAATATGCGATCAATGTCTGGCTGGCGAGGTTGAAACAGAAATGCATTTCCTCCTAAAATGCGAAAAATTCAACACATCAAGAAACATATTATTCAACAAGCTAAGCCAAACAACCCCAGATTTCAAGGAATTGGATGATCTGTCAAAATTGAGATTAGTCCTAGGAGAAGGAGACAGACCATACCTTGGGGCTAAATATGTAACAACATGTCACAACCTGAGGACTGTTTAAAAGTAAGACTGTTTAAAATTAATATTGAACGTACCAAATGAAGTAGAAAGACTGTTTAAAATTAATATTGTTTAAAAGTAATATTGTATATACCCAACAAATGTCAAATCGATTGACACCGACAGAATGTTGGAAAACTGTACCTTTTTGCTATGTAAGCTTTGGCAATATGGTTCTCTGTAAACTTTCATGCCAATAAAGCATTTGAACTGAACTGAACTGAACTGATTGGGAGTGTGAGAGAGAGAGATATTGGCAGTGTGAGAGAGAGAGTGATTGGGAATGTGAGAGAGAGATTGGGAGTGTGAGAGAGAGAGAGAGAGATTGACGGTGTGAGAGAGAGAGAGATTGCGAGTGTGAGAGAGAGAACAGAAATGCATTTCCTCCTAAAATGCGAAAAATTCAACACATCAAGAAACATATTATTCAACAAGCTAAGCCAAACAACCCCAGATTTCAAGGAATTGGATGATCTGTCAAAATTGAGATTAGTCCTAGGAGAAGGAGACAGACCATACCTTGGGGCCAAATATGTAACAACATGTCACAACCTGAGGACTGTTTAAAATTAAGACTGTTTAAAATTAATATTGAAGGTACCAAATGAAGTACAAAGACTGTTTAAAATTAATATTGTTTAAAAGTAATATTGTATGTACCCAACAAATGTCAAATCATTTGACACCTACAGAATGTTGGAAAACTGTACCTTTTTGCTATGTAAGCTTTGGCAATATGGTTCTCTGTAAACTTTCATGCCAATAAAGCATTTGAATTGAATTGAATTGAATTGAATTGAATTGAATTGAATTGATTGGGAGTGTGAGAGAGAGAGTGAGATTGGGAGTGTGAGAGAGAGAGCGTGATTGGGAGTGTGAGAGCGAGAGAGAGATTGTGAGTGTGAGAGAGAGAGATTGGGAGTGTGAGAGAGAGAGAGTTTGGGAGTGTGAGAGAGAGAGAGAGATTGGGAGTATGAGAGAGAGAGAGATTGGGAGTGTGAGAGCGAGAGAGATTGGGAGTGTGAGAGAGAGAGCGATTGGGAGTGTGAGAGTGAGAGAGATTGCGAGTGTGAGAGAGAGAGATTGGGAGTGTGAGAGAGAGAGAGATTTTGAGTGTGAGAGAGAGAGAGAGATTGGGAGTGTGAGAGAGAGAGAGAGAGATTGGGAGTGTGAGAGAGAGAGAGATTGGGAGTGTGAGAGAGAGAGAGATTGGGAGTGTGAGAGAGAGAGATTGGGAGTGTGAGAGAGAGAGAGAGATTGGGAGTGTGAGAGAGAGAGAGAGACTGGGACTGAGAGAGAGAAAGATTGGGATTGTGAGAGAGAGAGAGAGAGAGAGATTGGGAGTGTGAGAGAGAGAGAGAGATTGGGAGTGTGAGAGAGATTGGGAGTGTGAGAGAGAGAGAGGCTGGTAGTGTGAGAGGGAGATTGGGAGTGTGAGAGAGAGAGAGAGACTGGCAGTGTGAGAGGGAGAGACTGGGATGTGTGAGAGAGAGAGAGATTGGGAGTGTGAGAGAGAGAGATTGGGAGTGTGAGAGAGAGAGAGATTGGGAGTGTGAGAGAGAGAGAGATTGGGAGTGTGAGAGAGAGTAAGATTGGGAGTGCGAGAGAGAGATTGGGAGTGTGAGAGAGAGAGAGATTGGAAGTGTGAGAGAGAGAGAGATTAGTCCTAGGAGAAGGAGACAGACCATACCTTGGGGCCAAATATGTAACAACATGTCACAACCTGAGGACTGTTTAAAATTAAGACTGTTTAAAATTAATATTGAACGTACCAAATGAAGTACAAAGACTGTTTAAAATTAATATTGTTTAAAAGTAATATTGTATGTACCCAACAAATGTCAAATCGATTGACACCTACAGAATGTTGGAAAACTGTACCTTTTTGCTATGTAAGCTTTGGCAATATGGTTCTCTGTAAACTTTCATGCCAATAAAGCATTTTAATTGGAATTGGAATTGGATTGTGAGTGTGAGAGAGAGAGAGATTGGGAGTGTGAGAGAGAGAGAGTTTGGGAGTGTGAGAGAGAGAGTGTCAACAGTTGTCTAGGGAAGTTATTCTGCAGTATTCTAAATAGTAGATTACTTGATTTTCTTAACAAACATAATATCCTCAGAAAAAACCAAATAGGCTTTCTTCCAAAACACCGCACCGCCAACCATATCTATACCCTTCACACCCTCATTGAAAAACATAAACACCAAACAAAAAATGGGAAAATATTCGACTGTTTCATCGACTTCAAGAAAGCCTTTGACTCTATATGGCACGAAGGGCTCTATTATAAACTTCTTCAGTGTGGAATAGAGGGCAAAGTCTATGACCTTATTAAATCAATGTATCTGAAAAACAAATGCGGGGTCAAAATTGGAGACAAACGCACCGAGTTCTTCACCCAGAGAAGAGGCGTCCGGCAGGGCTGCAATTTGAGCCCGACCCTGTTCAACATATACATAAATGAATTAGCAGACATGCTGGAGCAAAGCGAGTCACCAGGTCTCCGTCTCCTGGATGGAGAAGTGAAGTCCCTGTTCTATGCGGACGACCTGGTTCTGCTGTCTCCCACAGAACAGGGATTACAGCAACAACTAGACCTACTCGACAAATACTGCCAAAATTGGGCTCTAACAGTAAATCTAAAGAAAACCAACATCATGATTTTTCAGAAAAGACCCAGATGTCAGGAAAACAAATACCAGTTTACCCTCAGTGATACCACTATAGGACACACTATGAGCTACACCTACCTTGGTCTAACTATTACAGCATCAGGGAGCTTCAGCATAGCAGTGAATGCACTGAAAGAAAAAGCCCGAAGAGCCCTATATGCAATAAAAAGAAAATTCTACAACATCCAAATCCCAATCAAAATCTGGCTCAAAATTTTTGACAGCATAATCCTGCCCATTGCACTGTACGGTAGTGAAGTATGGGGCCCGCTAAATCACCAAAGCTACACTAAATGGGAAAAACACACAATAGAAGCCCTACATGCAGAATTCTGCCGAAGCATCCTTCGCACCCAAAGAAAAACGCCAACAAATGCATGCAGAGCCGAACTAGGCAGATACCCACTGATAATAAACATCCAAAAACGAGCACTAAACTTCCTAAATCACCTCAAATCTAGCTCCCCAGACACCCTTCATTTCAAAGCCTTTCAGACCCAAGAGCTAAACCCAGAAAAGAGTCCCCTGAGTCAGCTGCTACTGAAACTAAGTACTCAGCCGGACCCTGACCAGCCCCAGACCAACACAGCCGTCCAAACATCAATCCGAGTGAACCAAATCATTAAAAAATGCAAAGAAACCTACCTGGAACATTGGAACAAAATAACCGAAAGCCAAAGCAGATTAGAATGTTACCGGGCCCTAAAAAGAGAATATAAACTGGCAGACTACCTCATGACCATCAGAGACACAAAACAGAGACAGACCCTCACCAGGTACAGACTAAGCGACCACCAACTGGAAATTGAAAAAGGCAGATACAAGAAATCCTGGCAGCCTAGAGAGAATAGAATATGCGATCAATGTCTGGCTGGCGAGGTTGAAACAGAAATGCATTTCCTCCTAAAATGCGAAAAATTCAACACATCAAGAAACATATTATTCAACAAGCTAAGCCAAACAACCCCAGATTTCAAGGAATTGGATGATCTGTCAAAATTGAGATTAGTCCTAGGAGAAGGAGACAGACCATACCTTGGGGCTAAATATGTAACAACATGTCACAACCTGAGGACTGTTTAAAAGTAAGACTGTTTAAAATTAATATTGAACGTACCAAATGAAGTAGAAAGACTGTTTAAAATTAATATTGTTTAAAAGTAATATTGTATGTACCCAACAAATGTCAAATCGATTGACACCTACAGAATGTTGGAAAACTGTACCTTTTTGCTATGTAAGCTTTGGCAATATGGTTCTCTGTAAACTTTCATGCCAATAAAGCATTTGAACTGAACTGAACTGAACTGAGAGATAGGGAGTTTGAGAGAGAGAGAGATTGGGAGTGTGTGAGAGAGAGAGATTGGGAGTGTGAGAGAGAGGGAGATTGGGAGTGTGAGAAAGAGAGAGATTGGGAGTGTGAGAGAGAGATTGGGAGTGTGAGAGAGGGAGAGAGAGATTGTGAGTGTGAGAGAGAGAGATTGGTAGTGTGAGAGAGAGAGATATTGGGAGTGTGAGAGAGAGAGAGATATTGGGAGTTTGAGAGAGAGAGACATTGGGAGTGTGAGAGAGAGAGAGAGATTGGGAGTGTGAGAGCGAGAGAGAGATTGGGAGTGTGAGAGAGAGAGATTGGGAGTGTGAGAGAGAGAGATTGGGAGTGTGAGAGAGAGAGAGATTGGGAGTGTGAGGGAGAGAGAGATTGGGAGTGTGAGAGATTGGGAGTGTGAGAGAGAGAGAGAGATTGGGAGTGTGAGAGAGAGAGATTGGGACTGTGAGAGAGAGAGATTGGGAGTGTGAGAGAGAGACTGGGCCACCGCGGCAGCTCACCTGATGGCTTTGGGTCGGGCTCCCGGGCTGGGCTGTTGACGCCGCGGGGAAGTTTTGTGTGCGGCAGCTCCCGGCACGGCCCGCCGCGGCCGGTGACCTGATGGCTTTGGTTCGGGCTCTGGGGCGGTGCTGTTGACACCACGGGGAGGTTTTGTGAGCGGCAGCTCCCGCACGGCCCGCCTCGGCCGGTGACCTTGTGGCTATGGGTCCGGCTCTGGGGCGGGGCTGTTGACGCTGTGCGGAAGTTTTGTGCGCGGCATCTCCCGGCATGGCCCGCAACTCAAGGCCCAGGCTTCCTGGGCTGCTGGGCCGCGCCCGGCGCCGGCCCAGCCGCTCGAAACGGCCGTCAAAGTAGGCGAGCCTCCGGGTGAAAGGCAGGGGATCACTTCATTTCCTACTGTTGCTAAATACATTTTAAATCTCAAAAAAATTGTTATTTAATTCCCTGACACATAATTCAAATAAATTCCCTAACACACAATTCAAATAAATTCCCTAACACACAAAGTGTGGGAAAAAAGCATGAAGACTCAAGATGGCGGCCACTCACCTCGGTTCAGAATGATTCGGCCCGCCCACACACGCACCGATTGGTCGACCATCAGGTCACCGAAGCGTAGGATTGGTCAATCGTCAATTCACTCAACACTCAACTGTAGGATGGCCCGCCCGCACGCGCAATGAACCCGCCCCCGCGAGGCCGCGATTGGTCGACCGTCAGTCAACTGTCAGGTCGCTCAACTGCACGATTGGTCAACCTTCACGTCACTCAATGCTAATGAGCAAATGAGCAGAATTTTTCCCATATAATGAGCGGAATATTGAACGTTTTTTGGATACTGTGGGCACGATTTTTTTCTGACGGAAAAGTGAATATGCCTATGACCGGTCCGTAATCGTAAGCTTTCTTTTGATGTGACACACGTGTAGGTACGCTCTATAACTTTCAAACGTATAGAGAATAGACAGACAGACAGACAGAAAGACAGACAGAAGAGCTCTTTTATATATATAGACTAGCTGGGGGTGCCCGGCGGTGCCGAGGCTTTTTTGAGGGCATGTTGTTGTTGGAAGAGAGAGAGAGCGACTGGGGGGGGGGAAGAGAGAGAGAGAGCAACTGGGGGGGGGGGAAGAGAGAGAGAGAGTGACGGGGGTGGTGGGGCGAGAGAGAGCTTGAACATTTTAAAAAACTAAACACACCTATAACACTCCCCCCATCCCTCACACACACACTCAATTCAATTCGCTTTATTGGCATGATGACAAGGTGCATCTTATGTTGCCAAAACATCAAAAAACATTCATGGTTTTACACAAAAATACAGATCTATCCATACAGTGTACAAACAGTCTTTTTTGAGGGCATGTTGTTGAGAGAGAGAGAGAGAGAGAGAGAGCGCGAGTTGGGGGGGAGAGA